>NW_027621295.1:0-31032 GCF_964198595.1 Lampetra fluviatilis | reverse complement strand
TGACTGCAGGGATTCATCTTCTTGGTTCTTTCGGTAAAGTCACGTAGAAGGGAAGTAATAAAATAATAAAAATAAAACATAATAAAATTTCGATTTAAAGCTGCTTTCGTGACTGCAGGGATTCATCTTCTTGGTTCTTTCGGTAAAGTCACGTAGAAGGGAAGTAATAAAATAATAAAAATAAAACATAATAAAATTTCGATTTAAAGCTGCTTTCGTAACTGCAGGGATTCATCTTCTAGGTTCTTTCGGTAAAGTCACGTAGAAGGGAAGTAATAAAATAATAAAAATAAAACTAAAACATAATAAAATAAAGTAATAATATAATATAATTATTTTGTTATGTTCTATTTGTATTATTTTATTACTTCCCTTCTACGTGACTTTACCGAAAGAAACCAAGAAGAAGGTACAGATATTTTGCTGTGACGGCTTCACCTGAAGACGGAAGCTTGTGTTGCCTCCGAAACGTCGTGATTTTTATTTTATTTTTATTTTTATTAATTTTTAATTTAATTTTTTACCCACGTGACTTCACCGAAAGAACCTAAGCGTATCAATCCTTGCAGTCACGAAAGCTTCAAATCTAGAATTAGGTGGGTGGTGTCCCCGTTTCACTGCCGAATCTCGGTGACGAGCGCAAGCGCTTCAGCCTTACTTTCATCAACCCCACCCCCCACTCCCCGCCCCTCCCACCCCGCCCACCTTCTCCTGGATGAAGGCCACCATCTCGGGGAAGGGCGGCAGCGACGTGGGGCGGCCCTCGCGATCCTTCTTGTCGCCGGGCGGACAATCCCGGAGCACCCGCTGAGCCTCGGCACTCACCTCCTCCTTGCTGTGGCGGGGAGCAGGGAGGCGAAGATAAGGAGTCGGGGCCTAGTGGTAGAGTCAGGGCTAGTGGTAGAGTCTAGTGGTAGAGTCTAGTGGTGGAGTCTAGTGGTAGAGTCAGGGCTAGCGGTAGAGTCTAGTGGTAGAGTCTAGTGGTAGAGTCTAGTGGTAGAGTCAGGGCTAGCGGTAGAGTCTAGTGGTAGAGTCTAGTGGTAGAGTCTAGTGGTAGAGTCAGGGCTAGCGGTAGAGTCTAGTGGTAGAGTCTAGTGGTAGAGTCTAGTGGTAGAGTCTAGTGGTGGAGTCTAGTGGTAGAGTCTAGTGGTAGAGTCTAGTGGTGGAGTCTAGTGGTGGAGTCTAGTGGTGGAGTCTAGTGGTGGAGTCTAGTGGTGGAGTCTAGTGGTGGAGTCTAGTGGTGGAGTCTAGTGGTGGAGTCTAGTGGTGGAGTCTAGTGGTAGAGTCTAGTGGTAGAGTCTAGTGGTGGAGTCTAGTGGTGGAGTCTAGTGGTGGAGTCTAGTGGTGGAGTCTAGTGGTGGAGTCTAGTGGTGGAGTCTAGTGGTGGAGTCTAGTGGTGGAGTCTAGTGGTGGAGTCTAGTGGTAGAGTATAGTGGTGGAGTCTAGTGGTGGAGTCTAGTGGTGGAGTCTAGTGGTGGAGTCTAGTTGTAGAGTCTAGTGGTGGAGTCTAGTGGTGGAGTCTAGTGGTGGAGTCTAGTGGGTGAGTCTAGTGGTAGAGTCTAGTGGTGGAGTCTAGTGGTAGAGTCTAGTGGTGGAGTCTAGTGGTAGAGTCTAGTGGTGGAGTCTAGTGGTGGAGTCTAGTGGTAGAGTCTAGTGGTAGAGTCTAGTGGTAGAGTCAGGGCTAGCGGTAGAGTCTAGTGGTAGAGTCTAGTGGTGGAGTCTAGTGGTAGAGTCTAGTGGTGGAGTCTAGTGGTAGAGTCAGGGCTAGTGGTAGAGTCTAGTGGTAGAGTCTAGTGGTGGAGTCTAGTGGTAGAGTCAGGGCTAGTGGTAGAGTCTAGTGGTAGAGTCTAGTGGTGGAGTCTAGTGGTAGAGTCAGGGCTAGTGGTAGAGTCTAGTGGTAGAGGCTAGTGGTGGAGTCTAGTGGTGGAGTCTAGTGGTAGAGTCTAGTGGTAGAGGCTAGTGGTAGAGTCTAGTGGTGGAGTCTAGTGGTAGAGTCTAGTGGTAGAGGCTAGTGGTAGAGTCTAGTGGTGGAGTCTAGTGGTAGAGTCTAGTGGTAGAGTGAGGGCGAGTGGTAGAGTCTAGTGGTAGAGTCTAGTGGTAGAGTCTAGTGGTAGAGTCTAGTGGTAGAGTCAGGGCTAGCGGTAGAGTCTAGTGGTAGATTCTAGTGGTAGAGTCTAGTGGTGGAGTCTAGTGGTGGAGTCTAGTGGTGGAGTCTAGTGGTAGAGTCTAGTGGTGGAGTCTAGTGGTAGAGTCTAGTGGTGGAGTCTAGTGGTGGAGTCTAGTGGGTGAGTCTAGTGGTAGAGTCTAGTGGTGGAGTCTAGTGGTAGAGTCTAGTGGTGGAGTCTAGTGGTAGAGTCTAGTGGTGGAGTCTAGTGGTGGAGTCTAGTGGTGGAGTCTAGTGGTAGAGTCTAGTGGTAGAGTCTAGTGGTGGAGTCTAGTGGTGGAGTCTAGTGGTGGAGTCTAGTGGTAGAGTCTAGTGGTAGAGTCTAGTGGTAGAGTCTAGTGGTAGAGTCTAGTGGTAGAGTCTAGTGGTAGAGTCTAGTGGTGGAGTCTAGTGGTAGAGTCTAGTGGTAGAGTCTAGTGGTAGAGTCTAGTGGTAGAGTCTAGTGGTGGAGTCTAGTGGTAGAGTCTAGTGGTAGAGTCTAGTGGTGGAGTCTAGTGGTGGAGTCTAGTGGTGGAGTCTAGTGGTGGAGTCTAGTGGTGGAGTCTAGTGGTGGAGTCTAGTGGTAGAGTCTAGTGGTGGAGTCTAGTGGTAGAGTCTAGTGGTGGAGTCTAGTGGTGGAGTCTAGTGGTGGAGTCTAGTGGTGGAGTCTAGTGGTGGAGTCTAGTGGTGGAGTCTAGTGGTGGAGTCTAGTGGTAGAGTCTAGTGGTAGAGTCTAGTGGTGGAGTCTAGTGGTGGAGTCTAGTGGTAGAGTCTAGTGGTGGAGTCTAGTGGTGGAGTCTAGTGGTGGAGTCTAGTGGTGGAGTCTAGTGGTGGAGTCTAGTGGTGGAGTCTAGTGGTGGAGTCTAGTGGTAGAGTCTAGTGGTAGAGTCTAGTGGTGGAGTCTAGTGGTGGAGTCTAGTGGTAGAGTCTAGTGGTAGAGTCTAGTGGTAGAGTCTAGTGGTAGAGTCTAGCGGTAGACTCAGGCCTAGCGGTAGAGGCTAGTGGTAAAGTCTAGTGGTAGAGTCTAGTGGTAGAGTCTAGTGGTAGAGTCTAGTGGTAGAGTCAGGGCTAGTGGTAGAGTCTAGTGGTAAAGTCTAGTGGTAGAGGCTAGTGGTAGAGTCAGGGCTAGTGGTAGAGTCAGGGCTAGTGGTAGAGGCTAGTGGTAGAGTCTAGTGGTAGAGTCAGGGCTAGTGGTAGAGTCAGGGCTAGTGGTAGAGGCTAGTGGTAGAGTCTAGTGGTAGAGGCTAGTGGTAGAGTCAGGGCTAGTGGTAGAGGCTAGTGGTAGAGGCTAGTGGTAGAGTCAGGGCTAGTGGTAGAGGCTAGTGGTAGAGTCTAGTGGTAGAGTCTAGTGGTAGAGTCTAGTGGTAGAGTCAGGGCTAGTGGTAGAGTCAGGGCTAGCGGTAGAGTCTAGTGGTAGAGTCTAGTGGTAGAGTCTAGTGGTAGAGTCAGGGCTAGCGGTAGAGTCTAGTGGTAGAGTCTAGTGGTAGAGTCTAGTGGTAGAGTCAGGGCTAGCGGTAGAGTCTAGTGGTAGAGTCTAGTGGTAGAGTCTAGTGGTGGAGTCTAGTGGTAGAGTCTAGTGGTAGAGTCTAGTGGTAGAGTCTAGTGGTAGAGTCAGGGCTAGTGGTAGAGTCTAGTGGTAGAGGCTAGTGGTAGAGTCAGGGCTAGTGGTAGAGTCTAGTGGTAGAGTCTAGTGGTAGAGGCTAGTGGTAGAGTCAGGGCTAGTGGTAGAGTCAGGGCTAGTGGTAGAGTCAGGGCTAGTGGTAGAGTCAGGGCTAGTGGTAGAGTCTAGTGGTAGAGTCTAGTGGTAGAGTCAGGGCTAGTGGTAGAGTCAGGGCTAGTGGTAGAGTCTAGTGGTAGAGTCTAGTGGTAGAGGCTAGTGGTAGAGTCAGGGCTAGTGGTAGAGTCAGGGCTAGTGGTAGAGTCTAGTGGTAGAGTCAGGGCTAGTGGTAGAGGCTAGTGGTAGAGTCAGGGCTAGTGGTAGAGTCAGGGCTAGTGGTAGAGTCAGGGCTAGTGGTAGAGTCTAGTGGTAGAGGCTAGTGGTAGAGGCTAGTGGTAGAGTCAGGGCTAGTGGTAGAGTCAGGGCTAGTGGTAGAGGCTAGTGGTAGAGTCTAGTGGTAGAGTCTAGTGGTAGAGGCTAGTGGTAGAGTCAGGGCTAGTGGTAGAGTCAGGGCTAGTGGTAGAGTCTAGTGGTAGAGTCTAGTGGTAGAGGCTAGTGGTAGAGTCAGGGCTAGTGGTAGAGTCAGGGCTAGCGGTAGAGTCTAGTGGTGGAGTCTAGTGGTGGAGTCTAGTGGTGGAGTCTAGTGGTGGAGTCTAGTGGTAGAGTCTAGTGGTAGAGTCTAGTGGTAGAGTCTAGTGGTAGAGTCTAGCGGTAGACTCAGGCCTAGCGGTCGACTCAGGGCTGGCGGGAGCGTCGGGGCGAGAGTCACTCACGGGTCTCCGGCTGCGAGCAGCAGGAGGTAACGCGAGGCCACGTGGTCCGGGGCGAACACGGCGCTCGCAAACTTCACGGCAACGAGGCGAGCGTGCAGCTCGGGCTAACGGGTCGGGGGCAGGGGGGTGAGGGGGAGACGCGGGAAGACGCGGGGAGACGTGGAGAAAGACGGGGAGACGGGGGGAGACGCAGGGAGACAGGGGGAGACGTGGGGATGGGGAGACAGGAGAAAGACGGGGAGACACGGGGAGACAGGGGGAGACGTGGGGATGGGGAGAGAGAAGAAAGACGGGGAGACGTGGGGAGACAGGGGGAGACGTGGGGAGACGCGGGGAGACAGGGGGAGACGTGGGGATGGGGACACAGGAGAAACACGGGGAGACACAGGAGACGCGGGGAGACGTGGGGAGACGCGGGGATGGGGAGACGTGGGGATGGGGAGAGAGGAGAAAGACGGGGAGACGGGGGGAGACGCAGGGAGACAGCGGGATGGGGAGACAGGAGAAAGACGGGGAGACACGGGGAGACAGGGGGAGACGTGGGGATGGGGAGAGAGGAGAAAGACGGGGAGACGGGGGGAGACGCAGGGAGACAGCGGGATGGGGAGACAGGAGAAAGACGGGGAGACGCGGGAAGACAGGGGGAGACGTGGGGATGGGGAGAGAGGAGAAAGACGGGGAGACGTGGGGAGACAGGGGGAGACAGGGGGAGACGTGGGGATGGGGACACAGGAGAAACACGGGGAGACACAGGAGACGCAGGAGACGCGGGGAGAGGTGGGGAGACGCGGGGATGGGGAGACGTGAGGATGGGGAGAGAGGAGAAACACGGGGAGACGTGGGGAGACAGGGGGATGGGGAAAGAGGAGAAACACGGGGAGACGGGGGGAGACGGGGGGAGACGCGGGGAACACATGTACACGCGTCAAAGACACGGCACACGAAAGGACACAGGAAAAACAGGAGTGGAGTGGACGGGGGGCGTGAGGGCGGGGGAACACGTGGAGATGACAGAGAGAGACACGGGGATGTGACACAGGGCAGTGCGCGGACCACAAGGCCACCCCTTCCCTCACTCACGGACGCACACACACACAAAGACTAAGATCCCCCGTGTAGCCTCAACAGACTGTAGGGGCAAGTGCTGTTAGCGAGCACCTACGAAGGCCGGAACGGCACACGAGGGGGTGGGTGGCCAGCACCACGCCCGGCCGCCTGTGTCTCCCCAGTGGCGATGTTTACTACACACCGCACCAGGTACTCATTTGAGGCCGAGTCGACCTAGGGGAGGCCCGGGACCGGCTCAGATAATCGTCAATGGTGTTGGCCGTGAGCGGGAATCGAACCCGGGTTGCCGGGTTCATAGCGCAGCGCGCTAACCGCTACACCACCGCTCCCCACCTACACGCACACGCGCACACACACGTTCACGCATGCAATATTGGGGGTGGGTGGCAGAGGTCGCAACCGGGTATCCGATACCCGTACCCTACCCGATACCCGGCTACCCGTACCCGGCCGGGTACGGGTACCCGTGTGCGACCCTGGTGCGGCCGGGTACGGGTACGGGTAGGCCGTGAGTCACTGGTGAGTCACCGTGATTGTCACTCATTTCCCAACGTCTTGTCTCTTCTCACAATTCAAGTTCCTAGAATCAACCCACCCGCGCCTGCAACATGGCTTCATCCCAGAGGTCGCAATCAGGTACCCGATACCCGTACCCTACCCGTACCCGGCTGGGTACGGGTAGGGTACGGGTAGGGTACAGGTACGGGTACGGGTACGGCCGGTTTTCACCTGAGGACGGCTGCTTGCGTTGTGGCCGAAACGTCGTGAGAATTGTTTTATTATGTTTCATTTTTATTATTTTATTACTTCCCTTCTACGTGACTTTTACCGAAAGAACCAAGAAGATGAATCAAAACCCGTTTGCGACCTCTGGCGGGTGGGGATCAAAGGGGGGGGGAGATCAGAGGGGGTGGGGGGGCAGGGGTGTTCCTGACCTTCTCGATGTAACCGGCCACCAGAGCCTCCATGAGCTTGAGGTCTGCACCCTGCAAGCCGCTGAAAGCCGGCGCCATCATGGACAGAGCCTCCTGGATGCAGAGGCGATCTTCGGGGTCCTCCTGAACGACGGGGGCGGAGGGGGGGAGGGGTGGTACAGTCACAGTGGTCGCAAGATAAAGATGCCTTTGCTACGTACGTAGTCAAGCGACCTAATCGGAGGTGCCGGGGAAAGACAGCGAATTAAACGCGGAAAAATTGAGAACGGGGCACGGTGGCTAGGAGATGTTAACTCCCTCGCCTGGTATGCAGGAGGTCGTGGGTTCGATCCCGACCCTGACGACGCCTGCTGTGTATTTGGAGTTTGCGTGTCTCTCTCTCATCATCATCATCATCATCACGGTGGCTAGGAGATGTTAACTACCTCGCCTGGTATGCAGGAAGTCGTGGGTTCGATCCCGACCCTGACGATGCCTGCTGCTGTGTATTTGGAGTTTGCGTGTCTCTCTCTCATCATCATCATCACGGTGGCTATGATATGTTAACTACCTCGCCTGGTATACAGGAGGTCGTGGGTTCGATCCCGACCCTGACGATGCCTGCTGCTGTGTATTTGGAGTTTGCGTGTCTCTCTCTCATCATCATCATCACGGTGGCTAGGAGATGTTAACTACCTCGCCTGGTATGCAGGAGGTCGTGGGTTCGATCCCGACCCTGACGATGCCTGCTGCTGTGTATTTGGAGTTTGCGTGTCTCTCTCTCATCATCATCATCATCACGGTGGCTATGATATGTTAACTACCTCGCCTGGTATACAGGAGGTCGTGGGTTCGATCCCGACCCTGACGACGCCTGCTGTGTATTTGGAGTTTGCGTGTCTCTCTCTCATCATCATCATCATCACGGTGGCTAGGAGATGTTAACTACCTCGCCTGGTATGCAGGAGGTCGTGGGTTCGATCCCGACCCTGGCCGCCGGCTGTATGTTTGGAGTTTCGCATGTTCTCGCTGTGGTTTTTTCCGCTCCACATTTAGAATCAACATCAAGCGTGCAGGGAAATTTGGCTGCTGTAAATTTCCACGTGACGATAAGCCACTTCGTTGAGCTATCATTTTGTGGAATCGGCACAAACCGTGGGGTCACGTGATCCAGCACCGCCCCCCGCCGCACAGCCGATTCACAGACCGTGGGGTCACGTGATCCAGCGCTCAATACTCATGACGCGCGTGTAGAGCTCACCTTGCACAGAGCCTCCAGAAACTGCTGTACCAGGGCTATGTCCTTGGAGAACAGCTGCGGAAGGCGCCTGCAGCATGAAAAAAGAAAAACGATGTTCGGAACAACGAGCTAGAAGAAAATACAAAGTACGGAACGACGCGTTAGATAATAAGTATAACCCGTAAAAACAAAGTTTTTCACTATAAATCCTTTATATGCGTGGCGGCTAGAGTCCTCTCGTCCTCTGGCTTGAGATGGCTGACACCTATGGGTCAGATGATTGCATTGCACCATTAAGCAATTGGTAATTAAATATAATTAATTTTTGTCCTAAAAAGTGTAAAATTTAGGAAAAAAATTTTCACGAACATTAATTGTCACGCACAACGAGTCTGTGTGCAAAATGTCAGCTCGATTGGATCACGAGAAGTGGGTTCAAAAACGACCGAAAGATTTGCACGGTCCTAAGCAAGCAAGCAAGCGAACTTAATATAAAGGATTTAAAAATATGCGGGCAGGCTGCACAGATTTCTGGTCACACTGCACAGATTTCTGGGCACGCTGCACAGATTTCTGGCCACGCCGCACAGATTTCTGGGCACGCTGCACAGATTTCTGGGCACGCCGCACAGATTTCTGGCCACGCCGCACAGATTTCTGGCCACGCCGCACAGATTTCTGGGCAGGCTGCACAGATTTCTGGGCACGCTGCACAGATTTCTGGGCAGGCTGCACAGATTTCTGGCCACGCTTGCACAGATTTCTGGCCACGCCGCACAGATTTCTGCACAGATTTCTGGACACGCTGCACAGATTTCTGGGCACGCTGCACAGATTTCTGGGCGCGCTGCACAGATTTCTGGCCACGCTGCACAGATTTCTGCACAGATTTCTGGACACGCTGCACAGATTTCTGGGCACGATGCACAGATTTCTGGCCCACGCTGCACAGATTTCTGGCCACGCTGCACAGATTTCTGGCTCACGCTGCACAGATTTCTGGCCACGCCGCACAAATTTCTGGGCACGCTGCACAGATTTCTGGCCACACCGCACTGATTTCTGGGCAAGCTGCACAGATTTCTGGCCACGCTGCACTGATTTCTGGGCACGCTGCACTGATTTCTGGCCACGCTGCACAGATTTCTGGCCACGCCGCACAGATTTCTGGCCACGCCGCACAGATTTCTGGCCACGCTGCACTGATTTCTGGGCACGCTGCACAGATTTCTGGCCACGCCGCACAGATTTCTGGGCAAGCTGCACAGATTTCTGGGCACGTTGCACAGATTTCTGGCCACGCCGCACAGATTTCTGGCCACGCTGCACGGATTTCTGGCCACGCTGCACAGATTTCTGGGCAGGCTGCACAGATTTCTGGCCATGCCGCAAAGATTTCTGGCCACGCTGCACAGATTTCTGGCCACGCCGCACAGATTTCTGGCCACGCTGCACGGATTTCTGGCCACGCTGCACAGATTTCTGGGCAGGCTGCACAGATTTCTGGCCATGCCGCAAAGATTTCTGGCCACGCCGCACAGATTTCTGGGCACGCCGCACAGACTTCTGGGCACGCCGCACAGATTTCTGGGCACGCCGCACAGATTTCTGGGCACGCCGCACAGATTTCTGGCCACGCTGCACAGATTTCTGGCCACGCCGCACAGACTTCTGGGCACGCCGCACAGATTTCTGGGCACGCCGCAGATTTCTGGGCAGGCCGCACAGATTTCTGGGCACGCCGCACAGATTTCTGGGCACGCCGCACAGATTTCTGGGCACGCCGCACAGATTTCTGGGCACGCCGCACAGATTTCTGGCCATGCTGCACAGATTTGTGGCCACGCTGCACAGATTTCTGGCCATGCCGCACAGATTTCTGGCCACGCCGCACAGATTTCTGGGCACGCCGCACAGATTTCTGGGCACGCCGCACAGATTTCTGGGCAGGCTGCACAGATTTCTGGCCACGCTGCACATATTTCTGGGCACGCTGCACAGATTTCTGGGCAGGCTGCACAGATTTCGGGCCACGCTGCACAGATTTCTGGGCACGCTGCACAGATTTCTGGGCAGGCTGCACCGATTTCTGGCCACGCCGCACAGATTTCTGGGCACGCTGCACAGATTTCTGGCCACGCTTGCACAGATGTCTGGGCACGCCGCACAGATTTCTGGGCACGCTGCACAGATTTCTGGCCACGCTGCACAGATTTCTGGGCACGCCGCACAGATTTCTGGCCACGCTGCACGGATTTCTGGCCACGCTGCACAGATTTCTGGCCACGCTGCACAGATTTCTGGCCACGCTGCACAGATTTCTGGCCACGCTGCACAGATTTCTGGCCACGCTTCCACAGATTTCTGGGTACGCCGCACAGATTTCTGGGCACACTGCACAGATTTCTGGCCACGCCGCACAGATTTCTGGCCACGCTGCACAGATTTCTGGGCACGCTGCCCAGATTTCAGGCCACGCTGCACAGATTTCTGGGCACGCCGCACAGATTTCTGGCCACGCTGCACAGATTTCTGGGCAGGCTGCACCGATTTCTGGCCACGCTGCACAGATTTCTGGCCACGCTGCACAGATTTCTGGGCAGGCTGCACAGATTTCTGGCCACGCCGCACAGATTTCTGGGCATGCTGCACAGATTTCTGGCCACGCTTGCACAGATTTCTGGCCACGCTGCACAGATTTCTGGCCACGCTGCACAGATTGCTGGGCAGGCTGCACAGATTTCTGGCCACGCCGCACAGATTTCTGGGCACGCTGCACAGATTTCTGGGCAGGCTGCACAGATTTCTGGCCACGCTGCACAGATTTCTGGGCAAGCCGCAGATTTCTGGGCACGCTGCGCTGATTTCTGGCCATGCCGCACAGATTTCTGGGCACGCTGCACCGATTTCTGGGCAGGCTGCACAGATTTCTGGGCCACGCTGCACTGATTTCTGGCTACGTCGCACAGATTTCTGCGCACGCCGCACAGATTTCTGGCCACGCCGCACAGATTTCTGGCCACGCTGCACAGATTTCTGGGCAGGCTGCACAGATTTCTGGGCACGCTGCCCAGATTTCAGGCCACGCTGCACAGATTTCTGGACACGCTGCACAGATTTCTGGGCACGCCGCACAGATTTCTGACCACGCTGCACAGATTTCTGGGCAGGCTGCACCGATTTCTGGCCACGCCGCAGATTTCTGGGCACGCTGCACAGATTTCTGGCCACGCTGCACATATTTCTGGGCACGCCGCACAGATTTCTGGGCACGCTGCACAGATTTCTGGGTACGCCGCACAGATTTCTGGCCACGCCGCACAGATTTCTGGCCACGCTGCACAGATTTCTGGCCACGCTGCACAGATTTCTGGCCACGCTGCACAGATTTCTGGCCACGCTGCACTGATTTCTGGGCACGCCGCACAGATTTCTGGCCACGCTGCACAGATTTCTGGGCAGGCTGCACCGATTTCTGGCCACGCCGCACAGATTTCTGGGCACGCTGCACAGATTTCTGGCCACGCTGCACAGATTTCTGGGCAGGCTGCACAGATTTCTGGCCACGCCGCACAGATTTCTGGGCATGCTGCACAGATTTCTGGCCACGCTTGCACAGATTTCTGGCCACGCTGCACAGATTTCTGGCCACGCTGCACAGATTGCTGGGCAGGCTGCACAGATTTCTGGCCACGCCGCACAGATTTCTGGGCACGCTGCACAGATTTCTGGGCAGGCTGCACAGATTTCTGGCCACGCTGCACAGATTTCTGGGCAAGCCGCAGATTTCTGGGCACGCTGCGCTGATTTCTGGCCATGCCGCACAGATTTCTGGGCACGCTGCACAGATTTCTGGGCAGGCTGCACAGATTTCTGGCCACGCTGCACAGATTTCTGGCTACGCTGCACAAATTTCTGGGCAAGCCGCACAGATTTCTGGCCACGCCGCACAGATTTCTGGGCACGCTGCACAGATTTCTGGCCACGCCGCACAGATTTCTGGGCAGGCTGCACAGATTTCGGGCCACGCTGCACAGATTTCTGGGCACGCTGCACAGATTTCTGGCCACGCTGCACAGATTTCTGGCCACGCTGCACAGATTTCTGGGCAGGCTGCACAGATTTCTGGCCACGCTTCCACAGATTTCTGGGTACGCCGCACAGATTTCTGGCCACGCTGCACAGATTTCTGGGCACGCCGCACAGATTTCTGGGCACGCTGCACAGATTTCTGGCCACGCAGCACAGATTTCTGGACACGCCGCACAGATTTCTGGCCACGCAGCACAGATTTCTGGGCACGCAGCACAGATTTCTGGGCACGCCGCACAGATTTCTGGGCACGCCGCACAGATTTCTGGCCACGCCGCACAGATTTCAGGACACGCCGCACAGATTTCTGGGCACGCAGCACAGATTTCTGGGCACGCAGCACAGATTTCTGGGCACGCAGCACAGATTTCTGGCCACGCTGCACAGATTTCTGGACACGCCGCACAGATTTCTGGCCACGCTGCACAGATTTCTGGGCAAGCTGCACAGATTTCTGGGCACGTTGCACAGATTTCTGGCCACGCAGCACAGATTTCTGGACACGCCGCACAGATTTCTGGCCACGCAGCACAGATTTCTGGGCACGCAGCACAGATTTCTGGGCACGCCGCACAGATTTCTGGGCACGCCGCACAGATTTCTGGCCACGCCGCACAGATTTCTGGACACGCCGCACAGATTTCTGGGCACGTAGCACAGATTTCTGGGCACGCAGCACAGATTTCTGGGCACGCAGCACAGATTTCTGGCCACGCTGCACAGATTTCTGGACATGCCGCACAGATTTCTGGCCACGCTGCACAGATTTCTGGCCACGCTGCACAGATTTCTGGCCACGCCGCACAGATTTCTGGGCACGCAGCACAGATTTCTGGGCACGCCGCACAGATTTCTGGGCACGCCGCACAGATTTCTGGGCACGCTGCACAGATTTCTGGGCACGCAGCACAGATTTCTGGGCACGCAGCACAGATTTCTGGGCACGCAGCACAGATTTCTGGGCACGCTGCACAGATATCTGGCCACGCTGCACAGATTTCTGGCCACGCTGCACAGATTTCTGGGCAGGCCGCACAGATTTCTGGCCACGCTGCACAGATTTCTGGCCACGCTGCACAGATTTCTGGCCACGCTGCACAGATTTCTGGCCACGCTGCACAGATTTCTGGGCAGGCCGCACAGATTTCTGGGCACGCCGCACAGATTTCTGGGCACGCCGCACAGATTTCTGGCCACGCTGCACAGATTTCTGGCCACGCTGCACAGATTTCTGGCCACGCTGCACAGATTTCTGGGCAGGCCGCACAGATTTCTGGCCACACTGCACAGATTTCTGGGCACGCCGCACAGATTTCTGGCCACGCTGCACAGATTTCTGGGCAGGCTGCACCGATTTCTGGCCACGCTGCACAGATTTCTGGCCACGCTTGCACAGATTTCTGGCCACGCTTGCACAGATTTCTGGCCACGCTGCACAGATTTCTGGGCAGGCCGCACAGATTTCTGGCCACGCTGCACAGATTTCTGGGCAGGCTGCACAGATTTCTGGCCACGCCGCACAGATTTCTGGGCACGCTGCACAGATTTCTGGGCAGGCTGCACAGATTTCTGGCCATGCTGCACAGATTTCTGGGCAAGCCGCAGATTTCTGGGCACGCTGCGCTGATTTCTGGCCATGCCGCACAGATTTCTGGGCACGCTGCACAGATTTCTGGGCAGGCTGCACAGATTTCTGGGCCACGCTGCACAGATTTCTGGGCCACGCTGCACAGATTTCTGGCTACGTCGCACAGATTTCTGCGCACGCCGCACAGATTTCTGGCCACGCCGCACAGATTTCTGGCCACGCTGCACAGATTTCTGGGCAGGCTGCACAGATTTCTGGGCACGCTGCCCAGATTTCAGGCCACGCTGCCCAGATTTCTGGACACGCTGCACAGATTTCTGGGCACGCCGCACAGATTTCTGACCACGCTGCACAGATTTCTGGCCACGCCGCACAAATTTCTGGGCACGCTGCACAGATTTCTGGCCACGCTGCACAGATGTCTGGCCACGTTTGCACAGATTTCTGGCCACGCTGCACAGATTTCTGGGCAGGCTGCACAGATTTTGGGCCACGCTGCACAGATTTCTGGGCACGCTGCACAGATTTCTGGGCAGGCTGCACAGATTTCGGGCCACGCTGCACAGATTTTTGGGCACGCTGTACAGATTTCTGGCCACGCCGCACAGATTTCTGGCCACGCTGCACAGATTTCTGGCCACGCTGCACAGATTTCTGGGCACGCCGCACAGATTTCTGGCCACGCTGCACAGATTTCTGGGCAGGCTGCACCGATTTCTGGCCACGCCGCACAGATTTCTGGGCACGCTGCACAGATTTCTGGCCACGCTTGCACAGATGTCTGGGCACGCCGCACAGATTTCTGGGCAGGCTGCACAGATTTCTGGCCACGCCGCACAGATTTCTGGCCACGCTTGCACAGATGTCTGGGCACGCTTGCACAGATGTCTGGGCACGCCGCACAGATTTCTGGGCATGCTGCACAGATTTCTGGCCACGCTTGCACAGATTTCTGGCCACGCTGCACAGATTTCTGGCCACGCTGCACAGATTGCTGGGCAGGCTGCACAGATTTCTGGCCACGCCGCACAGATTTCTGGGCACGCTGCACAGATTTCTGGGCAGGCTGCACAGATTTCTGGCCACGCTGCACAGATTTCTGGGCAAGCCGCAGATTTCTGGGCACGCTGCGCTGATTTCTGGCCATGCCGCACAGATTTCTGGGCACGCTGCACAGATTTCTGGGCAGGCTGCACAGATTTCTGGCCACGCTGCACAGATTTCTGGCTACGCTGCACAAATTTCTGGGCAAGCCGCACAGATTTCTGGGCACGCTGCGCTGATTTCTGGCCATGCCGCACAGATTTCTGGGCACGCTGCACAGATTTCTGGGCAGGCTGCACAGATTTCTGGCCACGCTGCACAGATTTCCGGCTACGCTGCACAAATTTCTGGGCAAGCCGCACAGATTTCTGGCCACGCCGCACAGATTTCAGGGCACGCTGCACAGATTTCTGGCCACGCCGCACAGATTTCAGGGCACGCTGCACAGATTTCTGGCCACGCTGCACAGATTTCAGGGCAGGCTGCACAGATTTCTGGGCATGCTGCACAGATATCTGGCCACGCTGCACAGATTTCTGGCCACGCCGCACAGATTTCTGGGCAGGCTGCACAGATTTCGGGCCACGCTGCACAGATTTCTGGGCAAGCCGCAGATTTCTGGGCACGCTGCGCTGATTTCTGGCCATGCCGCACAGATTTCTGGGCACGCTGCACAGATTTCTGGGCAGGCTGCACAGATTTCTGGGCCACGCTGCACAGATTTCTGGCTACGTCGCACAGATTTCTGCGCACGCCGCACAGATTTCTGGCCACGCCGCACAGATTTCTGGCCACGCTGCACAGATTTCTGGGCAGGCTGCACAGATTTCTGGGCACGCTGCCCAGATTTCAGGCCACGCTGCACAGATTTCTGGACACGCTGCACAGATTTCTGGGCACGCCGCACAGATTTCTGACCACGCTGCACAGATTTCTGGCCACGCCGCACAAATTTCTGGGCACGCTGCACAGATTTCTGGCCACGCTGCACAGATGTCTGGCCACGTTTGCACAGATTTCTGGCCACGCTGCACAGATTTCAGGGCAGGCTGCACAGATTTCTGGGCATGCTGCACAGATATCTGGCCACGCTGCACAGATTTCTGGCCACGCCGCACAGATTTCTGGGCAGGCTGCACAGATTTCGGGCCACGCTGCACAGATTTCTGGGCACGCTGCACAGATTTCTGGCCACGCTGCACAGATTTCTGGGCACGCCGCACAGATTTCTGAGCACGCTTGCACAGATTTCTGGCCACGCTGCACAGATTTCTGGGCACGCTGCACAGATTTCTGGGCACGCTGCACAGATTTCTGGCCACGCCGCACAAATTTCTGGGCACGCTGCACAGATTTCTGGCCACACTGCACAGATTTCTGGCCACGCTGCACAGATTTCTGGCCACGCTGCACAGATTTCTGGGCCACGCTGCACAGATTTCTGGGCCACACTGCACAGATTTCTGGCTACGCCACACAGATTTCTGTGCACGCCGCACAGATTTCTGGCCACGCCGCACAGATTTCTGGCCACGCTGCACAGATTTCTGGGCAGGCTGCACAGATTTCTGGGCACGCTGCCCAGATTTCAGGCCACGCTGCACAGATTTCTGGCCACGTTTGCACAGATTTCTGGCCACGCTGCACATATTTCTGGGCAGGCTGCACAGATTTCTGGCCACGCTGCACATATTTCTGGGCACGCCGCACAGATTTCTGGGCACGCTGCACAGATTTCTGGCCACGTTTGCACAGATTTCTGGCCACGCTGCACAGATTTCTGGGCAGGCTGCACAGATTTCTGGCCACGCTGCACATATTTCTGGGCACGCCGCACAGATTTCTGGGCACGCTGCACAGATTTCTGGGCAGGCTACACAGATTTCGGGCCACGCTGCACAGATTTCTGGGCACGCTGCACAGATTTCTGGCCACGCTGCACAGGTTTCTGGGCACGCCGCACAGATTTCTGGCCACGCCGCACAGATTTCTGGCCACGCTGCACGGATTTCTGGCCACGCTGCACAGATTTCTGGCCACGCTGCACAGATTTCTGGGCACGCTGCACAGATTTCTGGCCACGCTGCACAGATTTCTGGCCACGCCGCACAGATTTCTGGCCACGCCGCACAGATTTTTGCGCACGCCGCACAGATTTCTGCGCACGCCGCACAGATTTCTGGCCACGCTGCACAGATTTCTGGCCACGCTGCACAGATTTCTGGCCACGCTGCACAGATTTCTGGGCCATGCTGCACAGATTTCTGGGCCACACTGCACAGATTTCTGGCTACGCCACACAGATTTCTGTGCACGCCGCACAGATTTCTGGCCACGCCGCACAGATTTCTGGCCACGCTGCACAGATTTCTGGGCAGGCTGCACAGATTTCTGGGCACGCTGCCCAGATTTCAGGCCACGCTGCACAGATTTCTGGCCACGTTTGCACAGATTTCTGGCCACGCTGCACAGATTTCTGGGCAGGCTGCACAGATTTCTGGCCACGCTGCACATATTTCTGGGCACGCCGCACAGATTTCTGGGCACGCTGCACAGATTTCTGGCCACGTTTGCACAGATTTCTGGCCACGCTGCACAGATTTCTAGGCAGGCTGCACAGATTTCTGGCCACGCTGCACATATTTCTGGGCACGCCGCACAGATTTCTGGGCACGCTGCACAGATTTCTGGGCAGGCTACACAGATTTCGGGCCACGCTGCACAGATTTCTGGGCACGCTGCACAGATTTCTGGCCACGCTGCACAGATTTCTGGGCACGCCGCACAGATTTCTGGCCACGCCGCACAGATTTCTGGCCACGCTGCACGGATTTCTGGCCACGCTGCACAGATTTCTGGCCACGCTGCACAGATTTCTGGGCACGCGGCCACAACGCAAGCAGCCGTCCTCAGGTGAAGAATGAGACAATCCAAGCTAGGAGCTTACATATAAGCTGGGTTGGGGGTGGGAGAAGAGCGCCTTAACAAAAAGAATGTGCATATCAAGAGGAATTTAGCATATACATGGGAAATGCGCAGGGGGCGGGGGGGCTTCAAAGTCATACCATGCCCACGCACTATGCAGGATCAAGAGCACCAAGGGGGGGTGCAGGGATTAGCATTAACAAAGGAAAGGAATGCCAATGATATGTAGCTGCAGTTACTAAACAACACCGTAGAAAACTAAAGTATAAACTACATACAAAAAACTAAAATATATAAACTGCATAGCACCATCAGTATACTTACTATACTCTACAATAAGCTGAGTTACTAACAGCAAGTAATACATTACAATTCTACGTCGTAAAAGTTATATAATATGCTTCCATCTAAACTTAATTCTCTTACATCAACAGAGCATATACCGTACTATATACTGCCATAGATAAACCCAACATTAAATTATATACTGTATTGCAATAAACCACATTTCAACATAACACTATGTATTATTTTACCTACCCTAATGTGTATCAAAATGGTTTATTACGTCCTTCCAATGATTGCTAAGCCAGAATCCATCTTCTCGATTAAAATTGTCTCTGTGTTTGTATATGTGGATCGCCTCATGAACGAATCTCTCATGATAGCCAGGTGGCTTGCAGAGAACCTCTGTCTTGGAGAAGTCAATGTCATGTGAGCCCACTGAGTTGTAACAGTGATCTGCCACGGCTGAGGTGTTTGTCCTACCGTGTTTCAGGTCAGCTTTATGTTCACGGATGCGGTCCGAGACATGTCGTTTGGTTTGTCCAATGTAACTGCTACCACAGAGGCAACTTAGTTTGTAGACACCAGGGTGCTGTATGTCTGGAACCACATCTTTTACAGACGGTACCAGATCACGGATTTTATGTACTGTGTTGAATCGGACCTGGATCTTGTGTTTAATCAGGATTTTGGAGATCTTTTTTGTGACCCCAGCAATGTAAGGTAAGGTGATGGTCTTGAAAGGCTCCTCAACAGGATCCTTCTTGATGGTTGGAGAGATGGCTTTGCGGATTGTGTAGTCGGAGTAACCATTAGCCTTAAGAGCTTGGCGTACGTGTTTGAGTTCACTGGAAATGTGTTCATGGTCGGATATGCATTGGGTTCTATGATATAGAGTCTTGATGAGGGAATTCTTCTGGGATGGATGGTGGTGGGAATCCGGTTTTAGATAAGCGTCCGTATGGGTGGATTTCCTGTAGACAGAGTGGCTCATTGAACCATCATCTCAGTGGGCTCACATGACATTGACTTCTCCAAGACAGAGGTTCTCTGCAAGCCACCTGGCTATCATGAGAGATTTGTTCATGAGGCGATCCACATATACAAACACAGAGACAATTTTAATCGAGAAGATGGATTCTGGCTTAGCAATCATTGGAAGGACGTAATAAACCATTTTGATACACATTAGGGTAGGTAAAATAATACATAGTGTTATGTTGAAATGTGGTTTATTGCAATACAGTATATAATTTAATGTTGGGTTTATCTATGGCAGTATATAGTACGGTATATGCTCTGTTGATGTAAGAGAATTAAGTTTAGATGGAAGCATATTATATAACTTTTACGACGTAGAATTGTAATGTATTACTTGCTGTTAGTAACTCAGCTTATTGTAGAGTATAGTAAGTATACTGATGGTGCTATGCAGTTTATATATTTTAGTTTTTTGTATGTAGTTTATACTTTAGTTTTCTACGGTGTTGTTTAGTAACTGCAGCTACATATCATTGGCATTCCTTTCCTTTGTTAATGCTAATCCCTGCACCCCCCCTTGGTGCTCTTGATCCTGCATAGTGCGTGGGCATGGTATGACTTTGAAGCCCTCCCGCCCCCTGCGCATTTCCCATGTATATGCTAAATTCCTCTTGATATGCACATTCTTTTTGTTAAGGCGCTCTTCTCCCACCCCCAACCCAGCTTATATGTAAGCTCCTAGCTTGGATTGTCTCATTCTTCACCTGAGGACGGCTGCTTGCGTTGTGGCCGAAACGTCGTGAGAATTGTTTCATTTTATTATGTTTTATTTTTATTATTTTATTACTTCCCTTCTACGTGACTTTACCTAAAAAACCAAGAAGATTCAAAAAAGGTTTGAGAAACACCGCTCAAGATATCAGGCCGAAGAACAACAGCAGAGAGCGGGATTCATGCGGGCAGTGCGGGGATCGTGCGAGCCGTGGTTTGCACGTGGGGACGATCCGTGTACAGCGAGGCTACGAATCGTTAGTAATCGCTGCACTAGCCTGATGAAGATGGTTGTAATAGCTGGCGAAACGTCGTGCTCAGATTGTAAATGTTTGTGGCTTGGCTCTCCAACACAACCGGTGTTGCTGTACTAGTATACTACACTATACACTACTACACACTACACTACTACACACTACTATACACTACACTATACACTACACTACTACACACTACACTACTACACACTACACGATACACTACTATACACAATACACTACACTACTACACACAATACACTACACTACTATACACAACACACTATACTACTACACACTACCCTACACTATACACTACACACTACACTACTATACACAATACACTACACAATACACTATACTATACACTACTACACACTATACACTACACTACACAATACACTACTATACACTACACTAATGACGTCACGCGATTATGGACGATTTTTGACCCCCCCCCTCGTCACATGGCGTCACAAAAAGTCAGACCCCTCCCCCTCAAGTATGACGTCACAAAGCACTGCCCCCCCCTCCCCCCCCACCCAAAACCATATTTCCATTTTGAACACGCTTCAAATCGCTTTAAACTATTGTCATTGTAGTGCGTATTTAATGTGGCGCTGCACTCTGATGTTGCAGGAGTGTTGTTCTAACAATTAGTGTATTTTATTATGTTTTATTTGTATTATGTTATTATTTCCCTTCTACGTGACTTTACCGAAAGCACCGAGAAGAACAATTAGTGTTGTTGTAACAATTCTATATTTATTTAAAGTTGCGCATTTTGATGCGACGTCACATTTCTCAAACCCCCCCCCCCCCCCTCGTCACACATCGTCACAAATGTCTGACCTCCCCCGCCCCCCAGGTGCGTGACGTCATTTATGGACGACATTTTTTTGATTCTCGATTTAAAGCTTCTTTCGTGACTGCAGGGATTCATCTTCTTGGTTCTTTCGGTAAAGTCACGTAGAAGGGAAGTAATAAAAGGCGCCCTTTCCCCCCCTTCCAACCCAGCTTAAATATACGCTCCAAGCGTGGTGCTGTTTCATTCAGACGCTGTCTCCCCGACAGACCTGGTCTTCACCTGATGACGGCTGCTTGCGTTGTGGCCGAAACGTCGTGAGAATTGTATTTTATTGTGTTTTATTGTTATTATTTTATTACTTCCCTTCTACGTGACTTTACCGAAAGAACCAAGAAGATTTTTTTGAATCGTTTGTATCAGCGGTCTCGTTGGTTTCCGCATCGTTTGTACCACCCATGCGGTCAAACGCCACCACTCCCACCGCCCCACCACTCCCACCCATGCCCCACCACTCCCACCCATGCCCCACCACTCCCACCCATGCCCCACCACTCCCACCCATGCCCCACCACTCCCACCCATGCCCCACCACTCCCACCCATGCCCCACCACTAACCACCCACGCCCCACCACTCCCACCCACGCCCCACCACTCCCACCCACGCCCCACCACTCCCACCCACGCCCCACCACTCCCACCCACCGCCCCACCACTCCCACCCAAGCCCCACCACTCCCACCCACGCCCCACCACTCCCACCCACGCCCCACCACTCCCACCCACGCCCCACCACTCCCACCCACGCCCCACCACTCCCACCCACGCCCCACCACTCCCACCCACCGCCCCACCACTCCCACCCACGCCCCACCACTCCCACCCACGCCCCACCACTCCCACCCACGCCCCACCACTCCCACCCACGCCCCACCACTCCCACCCACGCCCCACCACTAACCACCCACGCCCCACCACTCCCACCCACGCCCCACCACTCCCACCCACGCCCCACCACTCCCACCCACGCCCCACCACTCCCACCCACGCCCCACCACTCCCACCCACCGCCCCACCACTCCCACCCAAGCCCCACCACTCCCACCCACGCCCCACCACTCCCACCCACGCCCCACCACTCCCACCCACGCCCCACCACTCCCACCCACGCCCCACCACTCCCACCCACCGCCCCACCACTCCCACCCACGCCCCACCACTCCCACCCACGCCCCACCACTCCCACCCACGCCCCACCACTCCCACCCACGCCCCACCACTCCCACCCACGCCCCACCACTCCCACCCACGCCCCACCACTAACCACCCACGCCCCACCACTCCCACCCACGCCCCACCACTCCCACCCACGCCCCACCACTCCCACCCAAGCCCCACCACTCCCACCCACGCCCCACCACTCCCACCCACGCCCCACCACTCCCACCCACGCCCCACCACTCCCACCCACGCCCCACCACTCCCACCCACCGCCCCACCACTCCCACCCACCGCCCCACCACTCCCACCCACGCCCCACCACTCCCACCCACCGCCCCACCACTCCCACCCACCGCCCCACCACTCCCACCCACCGCCCCACCACTCCCACCCACCGCCCCACCACTCCCACCCACGCCCCACCACTCCCACCCACGCCCCACCACTCCCACCCACCGCCCCACCACTCCCACCCACGCCCCACCACTCCCACCCACCGCCCCACCACTCCCACCCACCGCCCCACCACTCCCACCCACCGCCCCACCACTCCCACCCACCGCCCCACCACTCCCACCCACGCCCCACCACTCCCACCCACGCCCCACCACTCCCACCCACCGCCCCACCACTCCCACCCAGCGCCCCACCACTCCCACCCACCGCCCCACCACTCCCACCCACGCCCCACCACTCCCACCCACGCCCCACCACTCCCACCCACCGCCCCACCACTCCCACCCACCGCCCCACCACTCCCACCCACGCCCCACCACTCCCACCCACGCCCCACCACTCCCACCCACCGCCCCACCACTCCCACCCACCGCCCCACCACTCCCACCCACCGCCCCACCACTCCCACCCACCGCCCCACCACTCCCACCCACCGCCCCACCACTCCCACCCACGCCCCACCACTCCCACCCACGCCCCACCACTCCCACCCACCGCCCCACCACTCCCACCCACCGCCCCACCACTCCCACCCACGCCCCACCACTCCCACCCACCGCCCCACCACTCCCACCCACGCCCCACCACTCCCACCCACGCCCCACCACTCCCACCCACGCCCCACCACTCCCACCCACGCCCCACCACTCGCACCCACCGCCCCACCACTCCCACCCACCGCCCCACCACTCCCACCCACGCCCCACCACTCACACCCACGCCCCACCACTCCCACCCACGCCCCACCACTCCCACCCACCGCCCCACCACTCCCACCCACGCCCCACCACTCCCACCCACGCCCCACCACTCCCACCCACCGCCCCACCACTCCCACCCACCGCCCCACCACTCCCACCCACGCCCCACCACTCCCACCCACGCCCCACCACTCCCACCCACGCCCCACCACTCCCACCCACGCCCCACCACTCCCACCGCCCCACCACTCCCACCCACGCCCCACCACTCCCACCCACGCCCCACCACTCCCACCCACCGCCCCACCACTCCCACCCATGCCCCACCACTCCCACCGCCCCCCCGTCTTGACTACTCACGAAGAGAGCTTTCCCACCGCTGTGTAAGCGAGCGAGCGAAGCTTCGAGTCCTGCGGGGGGCGGGGAGGGGAAGAGAACAGAAAAAGAGGATTCTAGATTTGAAGCTTTTGTGACTGCAAGGATTCATATTCTTAGGTTTTTTCGGTAAAGTCACGTAGGTAAAAAATTAAAATTAATAAAAGTAAAATAAATATGAAATGAAATTATTATTTTATATTTATTTTACTTTTATTAATTGTAATTTTAAATAAAAATTAATAAAAGTAAAATAAATATAAAATAATAAGTAAAATAAATATGAAATGAAATTATTATTTTATATGTATTTTACTTGTATTAATTGTAATTTTAAATTAAAATTTATAAAAGTAAAATAAATATACAATAATTATTTTATTTCATTTTTATTTTACTTTTATTAATTGTAATTTTAAATAAAACTTAATAAAAGTAAAATAAATATAAAATAATAAGTAAAATAAATATGAAATGAAATTATTATTTTATATGTATTTTACTTTTATTAATCGTAATTTTAAATTAAAATTTATAAAAGTAAAATAAATATACAATAATTATTTTATTTCATTTTTATTTTACTTTTATTAATTTTCATTTTTCACCTACGTGACTTTACCGAAACAACCTAAGAACAGAAAGAGAGGAGCGGGAGAGAAGAGGCCGGGAGCTCACGCAGCACAAACAAAAAACGATGGAGGAGGTTGTGGGGGGCGGAGAGGAGAGGGGTGGGGGCACAGCCGGTGCATCCGCCGGTCATCTCGGTCGGCCGAAACCCCGTGGCGGCTGCGGCTGTGACACCCCACTCTCTCGCTCGCTCTCTCACTCGCTCTCTCGGTCACCCTCTCGCTCTCTCTCTCGCTCGCTCTCTCGGTCACGCTCTCGGTCACGCTCTCTCTCTCGCTCTCTCTCTCACTCTCTCGCTCACTCTCTCGCTCACTCTCTCGCTCGCTCACTCTCTCTCTCGCTCACTCTCTCGCTCTCTCTCTCGCTCGCTCTCTCTCTCGCTCACTTTCTCTCTCGCTCACTCTCTCGCTCTCTCTCGCTCTGCACGCAGCCCTTCCCGCAGTCCGACGGCCTCCGACGGGTAGCTCATATCAGCATGCAGATCTCCCCTCTCTCTCTCTATCTCCCCATACCGCCCCTTCGCCCCGCAACGGGGCGTGAAGGCTCACCTCCTTGGACTCGTTGATGAGCTTTGTGAGTCCGTTGAGCAGCATCGGACCAAGCGGCTTAATCTTGGCTTCAGGACACCTGGGGGACCGAGGAGGGAGGGAGGGAGGGAGGGAGGGGGGGGGAGTGGAGGCGCCAGGATTACCACCATCTCACGCTTAACGAAGGCGCATCAGCAGAACCAGCGGTGGAGGCTCCAGATTCTGATTCTCATTCGGGGCGCCGAATAAGAACGCCTCGGACTCACACGGCGCAGATGTGGTGCACGAACTGCAGGGTGAGGCCCTTGAGCTTGGCGTTGGTGCTGGCTCCGAACAGCCCGTCAAACACGACCTGTGGACACCCGGCAGGGTAACAACCGCTCAGAGGATGCATTGAAGCGACGATCCCCAACAACAACGGCGAAACCGGCAATTATAATGATCACCCGTGGCACCCGGGGTATAAAAGATAATAATATATATTGATATAGATCTAAACTAATAGGGTTTTCCCCCTTTTTTCTGGCAACAAAACTGACGCCCTTTGCAAGGAATCATGCTTACATTCACCACAATACTTGCAGTCAAATGCAAACAAAAACAATACTCTGATAATTTGTGCATTGTCTTTGAAACTGATTGGTCCACACCAGAGACAGCTTTCTTCAGAGCCTGGTCTCATATGGTGTTCGACCAGATGACGCCAAAAGGCGCACAGTTCAAAGACAACGCAATACCAGAGTAATGAGAGCTCGGGGTGAGCAGCTACATCATGGGACTTGCTTTGCCAGTACCAACATATACTGATAGGGTTTTTCCCCGAGCTCTTGTGTGTACGCACGTACACACGCACGCACGTACGCACACAAGCACGCCACGCACGTACGTACACACGTACGCACGCCACGCACACAAGCACGCCACGCACGTACGTACACACGCACGTACACACGCACGTACGCACACAAGCACGCCACGCACGTACGTACACACGTACGTACACACGCACGTACACACGCACGCACACCACGCACGTACGTACACACGCACGTACACACGTACGTACGCACGCCACGCATGTACGTACACACGTACGCACGCCACGCACGCACGCACACACGCACGCACGCACGCACGCACTCACCTGTATGCAGGCTGGGAAGGTCTCTGCCGCTTGCCGCGACCTCAGCAGGTGCGGCGTGATCTTGAGCTTGATGCGTGTGCTCGCAGCCTCCCGCTTCTGATCCGGCTTCATCGTGGAGCCCTGCGGGAGGGCGACAGAGACGAGACGAGCGGGAGGGGGGGAATCACACGCCGAGGGACCCAGGGGGTGGTTAGGAGATGTTCACTCCTTCGCCCGGTATACGGGAGGTCGTGGGTTCCATCCCGACCCTGATGACGTCTGCTGCTGTATATTTGGAGTTTGTGGTGTCTCTCTCATCATCATCATCATCATCACAGTTGTGAGATGTTGACTACCTCGCCCGGTATACAGGAGGTCGTGGGTTCCATCCCGACCCTGATGACGTCTGCTGGTGTGTATTTGGAGTTTGCGTGTCTCTCTCATCATCATCATCATCATCACAGTTGCGAGATGTTGACTACCTCGCCCGGTACACGGGAGGTCGTGGGTTCCATCCCGACCCTGACGATGCCTGCTGCTGTATATTTGTAGTTTGCGTGTCTCTCTTATCATCATCATCATCACAGTTGCGAGATGTTGACTACCTCGCCCGGTATACAGGAGGTCGTGGGTTCCATCCCGACCCTGATGACGTCTGCTGCTGCATATTTGGAGTGTGTCTCTCCCCCTCTTCCCGTGGCCGCGTGTGGATTTTTCTCCCGGCTATTTCGGTTTTCTCTCTCCACATTTAGCATTGGGCTACTGCTATACATTTTCACGTGAAGAGCCACTTCCTTTGAGCTATCATTTGTGGTCAAGTAAATTCTGAAAACGACCTAAACACTCTAAACACATGGCGATGCATAGAGATGCATAGAGACCCATAGAGACACATAAGAGGACCCATAGACTCAACCGAACTATTTTTGTGATTTTACCAGACAATGTCCACTGACCGATCACCTTCTTTTTCAAAAGGGACCTTGCTATCACGAATGATAGCTCAAACAAGCGGCTCATCGTCCGGGCGGACATTTATAGCGGGCAATTCATCTAAAAACGCGTGACGTTGATTCTAAATGTGGAGGGGAGTGATCGTCACTGCGCTGGCCCGAGTTCGACTCCCCGCGCACGCTCAACGCCAGTGACGATCATCTGAATCGGTACTGGGCCACCCCAAGGTTGACTCAGCCTTAAATCAGTACCTGGTGCTGTGTGTGAACAACAGCAGTGGGGGAGACAAAGGCGGCCGGGCGTGGTGCTGGCCACCCACCCAACCTCTTGTGCCATGCCGGCCTTAATAGGCGCTCGCTAACGGCACTTGCCCCAACCGTCTGTGCAGGTTACGTGGGAGATGTTTGTCTTTGGTGATGATGATGATGATGCCGGTGATGATGATGATGCATAGTGGTGGTGCTGCTGGTAGCAATGACAGTGACGTTGGTAGTGGTGGTAGCTGTAATGTTGATGGCCGTAGTTAGTAGCGGTGATGATGATGACAATGATGATGATTGTGTTGTTATCTGCAAATACACCTCAGCCTGGCACAATGGCCATGGTGACATCTCCCCCTCTGCTTACGGTGAAGTGATAACTACCGATGTTGTTCTGAGTGGTGGTGGCTCGCGAAGGATGCTGCTGCTACTGGGCAGTTGGGAGGCAGCCGCCCTCCTGCAACGACGGAGGGCGGAGGCAGAGGTCGCAACCGGGTACCCGATACCCGTACCCTACCCGATACCCGGCTACCCGTACCCGGCCGGGTACGGGTACGGGTACCCGTTTGCGACCCTGGTGCGGCCGGGTACGGGTACGGGTAGACCGTGAGTCACTGGTGAATCACCGTTTGTCACTCATTTCCCAACGTCTTGTCTCTTCTCACAATTCAAGATCCTAGAATCAACCCACCCGCACCTGCAACATGGCTTCATCCCAGAGGTCGCAATGGGGTACCCGGTACCCGTACCCTACCCGTACCCGGCCGGGTACTGGTAGGGTACGGGTACGGCCGGGTACGGGTACCCGTTTGCGACCCTGGTGCGGCCGGGTACGGGTAAAGAATCAAAACCCGTTTGCGACCTCTGCCAGGCGGAGGAGCGACGCTCACAACGACGAGAGCCGTGGGCTGGCACTGCCGGCGCATCTGCCGGTCGTCTCGGTCCGTCAACCCGTGGCGACGATTCAAAGCAAGCGGGCGCAGAGCCGCGGTTGGCTACGTACGAAGTCCGGCATGCACGGCACGCACGGCACGCACGGCACGCACGGCACGCACGGCACGCACGGCACGGCGACTCACGTCTTTGGTCTTGAGCGGCACGTCTCCCAGGTAGACGCGGTACAGCTTGTTCACCAGCGCCGTGCCGTTCCAGTCAACCGTGCTGCGCGCGCAACAAACAATACGGGGGCAAAGATCCCCCCCCCCCCCCCCCGTACAGCATTAACAGGCCGTTGACAGCGAGCAGCAAGTGTTGATAGCGAGCAGCAGCGCCTATGAAGGCCGGCGCTGGTACTCGTTTTGAGGCCGAGTCGACCTAGGGGAGGAGGCCCGGGAACGGCTCGGATGATCGCCGCCGGTGTTGGCCGTGAGCGGGATTCGAACTCGGGTCGCCGGGTTCGTAGCGCGGTGTAGCGCTAACCGTAGCGCCACCGCTCCCCACAACAACAACAACCGCCATTTGCCACTAAGTGGCGGTGACGTCACCACGACGCTTGTGCCAGGCCATGTGCACGTCGAGGCCGCCACGTGAAGCGTCGAACGCCCGCCGGCAGGAGGTCGCGGGGCAGACCCAGCAGGTGCCACGGGTCGACTGAGATGACCGGCACCGCCACTACCATCGCCACCACCGCTGCCACCATCGCCACCATCGCCGCCACAATCATCACCACCACCAGCATCAGTGATGGTGCTGGTGGTGGTGGTGATGATGCACCCACTGTGCCGCCTACCGTGCCCACCGCTCCCACACACACACACACAACGCAAATAACAAATGCGCACACGGAGAACATTTTGCTTAAACAGCTGCAAAAGTTGGGTCGAGAGCCGCCCCCGAGAGCTTCGTGAAGTCTCGATGTAAAGCTTTCGTGACTGCAGGGATTCATCTTCTTGGTTCTTTCGGTAAAGTCACGTAGAAGGGAAATAATAAAATAATAAAAATTAAATAATTTTTATGTTTCGATGTAAAGCTTTCGCGACTGCAGGGATTCATCTTCTTGGTTCTTTCGGTAAAGTCACGTAGAAGGGAAGTAATAAAGTAATAAAAATAAAACATAATAAAATAATAAAGTAAAATAATAATAGACATTTTCCATGTTTTATTTTTACTATTTTATTACTTCCCTTCTATGTGACCTTACCGAAAGAACCAAGAAGACTTCGTGAAGTCAACGATAAACGCCGGCGGGAGGCAGAGACTCGTGCGGCGTTCACGCCGCTGTTTTCGCTCCAACGCGGATCTGCTACGGGGGAGCACTTCCCTGAGGACGGGGAAGGCGCTCGCCGTAGTAACGGGGAAGCGGGGTGGGTGGGTGGGTGGGTGGGGGGGGTGGGGGGGGTGGGGGGGTGGGTGGGTGGGTGGGGGGGTGGGGGGGGTGGGGGGGTGTGGAGTGTGGGGGAGCCCACAGGAGCCCCTCCCCCCCACCTACCCGAGGCGGCGCCTCAGCTCCATCTCGGCGGCGGTGGCGACGCTGTGTCGCGAGTCGCTGGAGGCCACGACGAGATGCACGAGGAGCTCCGTCTCCGCAAAGACGTCCTGCTCCGCAAGGCGCACCACCCCCAGCTTGCACTGCAGGGCAAAGGCAAAGATTCCCCCAGGGTGTAGCCTCGGCGGACCGTCGGGGGCAAGTGCCGTGGGTGGGTGGGTGGGTGCGTGGGTGAGTGGGTGGGTGGGTGGGTGCGTGGGTGAGTGGGTGGGTGCGTGGGTGGGTGCGTGGGTGGGTGCGTGGATGGGTGGGGTGCGTGGATGGGTGGGTGCGTGGATGGGGTGGGTGCGTGGGTGGGTGCGTGGATGGGTGGGTGCGTGGATGGGTGGGTGCGTGGGTGGGTGCGTGGGTGGGTACGTGGGTGGGTGCGTGGATGGGTGGGCGCGTGGGTGGGTGCGTGGGTGGGCGGGTGGGTGCGCGGGTGGGTGCGTGGGTGGGTGGGCACGTGGGTGGGTGCGTGGGTGGGCGGGTGGGTGCGTGGGTGGGTGCGTGGATGGGTGGGCGCGTGGGTGGGTGCGTGGGTGGGCGGGTGGGGTGCGCGCGTGGGTGGGTGGGCGCGTGGGTGGGTGCGTGGGTGGGTGCGTGGGTGGGTGCGTGTGGTGGGTGGGTGGGCGGGTGGGCGCGTGGGTGGGTGGGTGCGTGGGTGAGTGGGTGCATGGGGGGGGCACGAGGGTGGGCGACACCGGGCTCGCCCGGCCGCCTTTGTCTCCCCCAGTAGGCAATGTTTTTTACACACCGCTCCAGGTACTCATTTAAGGCCGAGTCGACCCAGGGGAGAGGCCCAGGACCGGTTCAGATGCTCGTCACCGATGTCAGCGGCAGCGGTCACCCGCTACGCCACCGCTCCCCATGCTCGCACAGCAGAGGTCGCAAGCGGGTACCCGATACCCGGCTACCCGTACCCAGCCAGGTACGGGTACGGGTAGGCCGTGAGTCACTGGTGAGTCACCGTTTGTCACTCATTTCCCAACGTCTTGTCTCTTCTCACAATTCAAGTTCCTAGAATCAACCCACCCGCGCCTGCAACGTGGCTTCATCCCAGAGGTCGCAATCGGGTACCCGATACCCGTACCCTACCCGTACCCGGCCGGGTACGGGTAGGGTATGGGTAAGGAATCAAAACCCGTTTGCGACCTCTGACCCACAGACGCTCGCCCCGGCTGCGAGAGGGTGACACGAATCGGGATGCGACTGGAGCCAGCGAGGGCTCCGGCGAGGGAGGGGAGGGAGGGGGGAGGGAAGGGGGGGTGGGGGAGGGAGGGGGGGCGGGGGCGGGGGAGTGAGGGGGGGTGAAGGAGGGAGGGGGGGGCGGGAGGGGGGGCGAGGGAGGGAGGGGGGCGGGGGAGGGAGGGGGGGCGGGGGAGGGAGGGGGGGTGGGGGAGGGAGGGGGGGCGGGGGAGAGTGAGGGGGGGTGAAGGAGGGAGGGGGGGGGCGGGAGGGGGGGCGAGGGAGGGAGGGAGGGGGGCGGGAGGGAGGGAGGGGGGCGGGGGGAGGGAGGGGGGGTGGGGGGAGGGAGGGGGGCCCTCCCCCCACCTGCTCCAGCTCCTCGGGCCCCCCAGGGGACGTCCCCCTGGAGTCTCCGTGCGGCGTGGAGGCTCATCCCCGGCGGGGCGCGGGGAGCCCCCTCACCCTCCGGTGCCGGCGCCGGTGGTGCCACCTGCTGCTGCTGCTCCCAGAACCACCCTGCAAGAGGGGAGGGGGGCAGCCGTGGTCAACGGGATGGTGGGCGGGGGCAGCATCAACGTCATCACCCCCC
>NW_027621294.1:17500-25066 GCF_964198595.1 Lampetra fluviatilis | reverse complement strand
CACACACACAGACACAACCACCACCACAACAACTACCACAACTACAACAACTGCCACAACAACCACCACAACAACTACAACTATTACAACAGTCACATCAACAACCAACAACATCTGTGTGTGTGTACACTGTGTGTGTACTGTGTGTGTGTACAGTGTGTACACTGTGTGTGTGTACACTGTGTGTGTGTACACTGTGTGTGTACACGTGTGTACACTGTGTGTGTGTACACTGTGTGTGTGTACACTGTGTGTGTGTGTGTACTGTGTGTGTGTGTACTGTGTGTGTGTGTACACTGTGTGTGTGTGTACACTGTGTGTGTGTGTGTACACTGTGTGTGTGTACCACTGTGTGTGTGTGTACTGTGTGTGTGTACTGTGTGTGTAGCTGTGTGTGTGTACACTGTGTGTGTGTGTGTACACTGTGTGTGTGTGTGTGTACACTGTGTGTGTACACTGTGTGTGTACACTGTGTGTGTGTTTGTGTACTGTGTGTGTGTACTGTGTGTGTACTGTGTGTGTACTGTGTGTGTGTACTGTGTGTGTGTGTGTACTGTGTGTACACTGTGTGTGTGTACACTGTGTGTGTGTACACTGTGTGTGTGTGTGTACACTGTGTGTCTACACGTGTGTGTGTGTACACTGTGTGTGTGGTACACTGTGGTGTACACTGTTGTGTGTGTGTACACTGTGTGTGTACACTGTGTGTGTGTGTACACTGTGTGTGTACACTGTGTGTGTGTACTTGTGTGTGTGTGTGTACTGTGTGTGTGTGTGTACTGTGTCTGTGTGTACTGTGTGTGTACACTGTGTGTGTACACTGTGTGTGTGTACACTGTGTGTGTACACTGTGTGTGTGTACTTGTGTGTGTGTGTGTACTGTGTGTGTGTGTGTACTGTGTCTGTGTGTACTGTGTGTGTCACTGTGTGTGTGTGTGTACACTGTGTGTGTAACTGTGTGTTTGTGTACACTGTGTGTGTGTACACTGTGTGTGTGTTTGTGTACTGTGTGTGTACATTGTGTGTGTGTCACTGTGTGTGTGTGTACACTTTACACTGTGTGTGTGTACACTGTGCGTGTGTGTGCACTGTGTGTGTGCACTGTGTGTGTACACACTGTGGGTGTACAGGTGTGTGTACTGTGTCTGTGTGTACTGTGTGTGTACACTGTGTGTGTGTGTACACTGTGTGTGTACACTGTGCGTGTGTGTGCACTGTGTGTGTGCACTGTGTGTGTACACACTGTGGGTTGTACAGTGGTGTGTGTACTGTGTGTGTACACACTGGTGTGTGTACTGTGTGTGTACACTGTGTGTACTGTGTGTGTGTACTGTGTGTGTACACTGTGTGTACTGTGTGTGTACACTGTGTGTACTGTGTGTGTGTACTGTGTGTGTGTGTACACTGTGTGTACTGTGTATGTACACTGTGTGTGTGTGTACACTGTGTGTACTGTGTGTGTGCACTGTGTGTGTACACTGTGTGTGTGTGTACACTGTGTGTGTGTGTACACTGTGTGTGTGTGTACACTGTGTACTGTGTGTGTACACTGTGTGTGTGTGTACACACACAGTGTGTGTACACACACATTGTGTCTAACAGCTGATCGTGTTGTGTGTCTGTGTGTGGTACACTGTGTGTGTGGTACACTGTGTGTGTGCACTGTGTGTGTGCTGAGTGTGTGTACACTGTGTGTGTGGTGTACTGTGTGTGTGTGTGTACTGTGTGTGTACTGTGTGTGTGTACACTGTGTGTGTGTGCTGAGTGTGTGTACACTGTGTGTGTGCACTGTGTGCTGAGTGTGTGTACACTGTGTGTGTGTGTGTACTGTGTGTGTGTGTACTGTGTGTGTACTGTGTGTGTGTACACTGTGTGTGTGTGCTGAGTGTGTGTACACTGTGTGTGTGCACTGTGTGCTGAGTGTGTGTGCACTGTGTGTGTACACTGTGTGTGTACACTGTGTGTGTGTGTATACTGTGTGTGTGTGTGTACACTGTGTGTGTGTGTACACAATGTGTGTGTACACACTGTGTGTCTAACAGCTGATCGTGTGTGTGTGTGTCCTCTGTGTGTGTCTCTGTGTGTGTACACTGTGTGTGTACACAATGTGTGTGTACACTGTGTGTGTGTACACAATGTGTGTACACACACACTGTGTGTCTAACAGCTGATCGTGGTGTGTGTGTGTCTCTGTGTGTGTACACTGTGTGTGTACACTGTGTGTGTGCACAATGTGTGTGTACACACTGTGTGTCTAACAGCTGATCTTGGTGTGTGTGTGTGTCTCTGTGTGTGTACACTGTGTGTGTACCCTGTGTGTGTACACAATGTGTGTGTTCACACTGTGTGTCTAACAGCTGATCGTGGTGTGTGTGTGTCTCTGTGTGTGTACACTGTGTGTGTACACTGTGTGTGTACACAATGTGTGTGTACACACTGTGTGTCTAACAGCTGATCGTGGTGTGTGTGTGTGTCTCTGTGTGTGTACACTGTGTGTGTACACAATGTGTGTGTACACACACTGTGTGTCTAACAGCTGATCGTGGTGTGTGTGTGTGTCTCTGTGTGTGTACACTGTGTGTGTACACTGTGTGTGTACACAATGTGTGTACACACACTGTGTGTCTAACAGCTGATCGTGTTGTGTGTGTCTCTGTGTGTGTACACTGTGTGTGTGTGTACACAATGTGTGTGTACACACTGTGTGTCTAACAGCTGATCGTGGTGTGTGTGTCTCTGTGTGTCCCCAGACGCGGAGTTTTGGTCTCAGCTCTTCTCCGAGTTCGTGATCTCCTCCTCCTCACCACTCACCACCAGCTCCTCACTCACCTCCTCACCACTCACCACCACCTCACCTACTCACCTCCTCACCACTCACCACCACCTCCTCACCATCATCCTCCACCTCACCCTCCCCCCCACTAACCCCCCCCTCCCCCACACTCACCACCACCACCTCACCATCCTCACCACTCACCACCACCTCCTCACCATCCTCACCATCCTCACCATCCTCCTCCACCTCCCTCACCTCCTCACCATCCCCCACCTCCTCACTCTACCCCCCACTCACCCGCCCCTCCCCCACACTCACCACCACCTCCTCACCCTCCCCCCCACTCACCACCTCCTCACCATCCTCACCACTCACCACCACCTCCTCACTCACCTCCTCACCATCCCCCACCTCCTCACCCTCCCCCCCACTCACCCGCCCCTCCCCCACTCTCACCACCACCTCACCATCCTCACTATCCTCACCACTCACCACCACGCTCACCACCACCACCTCACCCTCCCCCCCACTCACCACCTCCTCACCATCCTCACCACTCACCACCACCTCCTCACTCACCTCCTCACCATCCCCCACCTCCTCACCCTCCCCCCCACTCACCCGCCCCTCCCCCACACTCACCACCACCTCACCATCCTCACTATCCTCACCACTCACCACCACGCTCACCACCACCACCTCACCCTCCCCCCCACTCACCACCTCCTCACCATCCTCACCACTCACCACCACCTCCTCACTCACCTCCTCACCATCCTCCACCACCTCACCCTCCCCCCCACTCACCCGCCCCTCCCCCCCACTCACCACCACCTCACCATCCTCACCATCCTCACCACTCACCACCACCACCACCTCGTCGCCGCGTCGCCACGGCAACGGTGGTGACGATGACGACATCCTCTTCTTCGTCACCTCGTCGCCATGGCGACACGAGGAGGAGGAGGGGGGGAGGAAGACGGCCGGTCAGGTGGTGACCCACGTGGTGTCATCGTCATCAACATCATCATCAACAACAACATCAACATCATCAACAACAACATCATCATCATCATCACCAACAACATCATCATCAACAACATCAACAACATCATCATCAACAACAACATCAACATCATCAACAACAACATCAACATCATCATCACCAACAACAACATCATCATCACCAACAACATCATCATCAACAACAACAACAACATCAACTTCATCATCATGAACAACATCAACAACATCATCACCAACAACATCATCACCAACAACAACAACAACATCAACATCATCATCACCAACAACATCATCATCAACAACAACAACAACAACAACATCAACTTCATCATCATGAACAACATCAACAACATCATCAACATCATCATCAACAACATCATCATCATCATCACCAACAACATCATCATCACCAACAACATCATCATCAACAACAACAACAACAACATCAACTTCATCATCATGAACAACATCAACAACATCATCAACAACAACATCAACAACATCATCAACATCATCATCACCAACAACATCATCATCACCAACAACATCATCATCAACAACAACAACAACATCAACTTCATCATCATGAACAACATCAACAACATCATCAACAACAACATCAACAACATCATCATGAACATCATCAACATCATCATCAACAACAACATCAACAACATCAACAACAACATCAACATCATCACCAACAACAACATCATCATCACCAACAACATCATCATCAACAACAACAACATCAACTTCATCATCATGAACAACATCAACAACATCATCAACAACAACATCAACAACATCATCATGAACAACATCAACATCATCATCAACAACAACATCAACAACATCAACAACATCATCATGAACAACATCAACAACATCATCAACAACAACATCAACAACATCAACAACAACATCAACATCATCACCAACAACATCATCATCACCAACAACAACATCAACTTCATCATCATGAACAACATCAACAACATCATCAACAACAACATCAACAACATCAACAACAACATCAACAACATCAACAACAACATCAACTTCATCATCATGAACATCATCAACAACAACATCAACAACATCATCATGAACAACAACATCAACAACATCATCATCAACAACAACAACATCAACATCATCATCACCAACAACAACATCAACTTCATCATCATGAACAACATCATCAACAACAACATCAACAACATCAACAACTTCACCATCAACAACAACATCAACAACTTCACCATCAACAACAACAACAACATCATCACCAACATCATCATCAACAACATCAACATCATCATCACCAACAACATCATCATCAACACCAACATCAACATCATCACCAACAACATCATCAACAACACCAACATCATCAACAACATCACCATCAACAACATCATCAACAACTTCACCATCAACAACAACAACAACATCATCAACAACATCACCATCAACAACATCACCATCAACAACATCATCAACAACTTCACCATCATCAACAACATCACCATCAACAACATCATCAACAACTTCACCATCAACAACAACAACAACATCATCAACAACATCACCATCAACAACATCACCATCAACAACATCATCAACAACTTCACCATCAACAACAACAACATCATCATCAACAACAACATCATCAACAGCAGCAGTAGCAGTGTCATCAGAACCTGTCTCTTCCCCTCCCCGTGTCTCCCTCCCTCCCCCCTCCCCCCTCCCCCCTCCCCCCGTGTCTCCCCCCCTCCCCCCCCCGTGTCCACCCCCCTCTCCCCCCCCGTGCCCCCCCCCCGTGTCTCCCTCCCTCCCCCCTCCCCCCTCCCCCCGTGTCTCCCCCCCCCCCTCCCCGTGTCCCCCCCCCTCCCCCCCCCGTGTCCACCCCCCTCTCCCCCCCCCGTGCCCCCCCCCTTGTGTCTCCCCCCCCTCTCCCCCCCCCCCCCGTGTCCCCCCCCGTGTCTCCCTCCCCCTCCCTCCCCGTGTCTCCCCCCCCCCTCCCCGTGTCTCCCCACTCCCCCGTGTCCCCCCCCCTCCCCCCCCCGTGTCTCCCCACTCCCCCGTGTCCCCCCCCCTCCCCCCCCCGTGTCCCCCCCCCCTCCCCCCCCCGTGTCCCTCCCCCGTGTCTCCCTCCCCCCTCCCCCCGTGTCTCCCCACTCCCCCGTGTCCCCCCCCCCTCCCTCCCCCTCCCTCCCCACTCCCCCCGTGTCCCCCCCCCCTCCCCGTGTCTCCCCACTCCCCCGTGTCCCCCCCCCTCCCCCCCCCGTGTCCCCCCCCCGTGTCTCCCTCCCCCTCCCTCCCCCCTCCCCCCGTGTCTCCCCACTCCCCCGTGTCTCCCCACTCCCCCGTGTCCCCCCCCTCCCCCCCCCATGTCTCCCCCCCACTCTTCCCCCTCCCCCGTGTCCCACCCCCCCCCCTCCCCCCTCCCCCCTCCCCCCGTGTCTCCCCCCCTCCCCCCCCCGTGTCCACCCCCCTCTCCCCCCCCGTGCCCCCCCCCCGTGTCTCCCTCCCTCCCCCCTCCCCCCTCCCCCCGTGTCTCCCCCCCCCCCCTCCCCGTGTCCCCCCCCCCTCCCCCCCCCGTGTCCACCCCCCTCTCCCCCCCCCGTGCCCCCCCCCTTGTGTCTCCCCCCCCTCTCCCCCCCCCCCCGTGTCCCCCCCCGTGTCTCCCTCCCCCTCCCTCCCCGTGTCTCCCCCCCCCCTCCCCGTGTCTCCCCACTCCCCCGTGTCCCCCCCCCTCCCCCCCCCGTGTCTCCCCACTCCCCCGTGTCCCCCCCCCTCCCCCCCCCGTGTCCCCCCCCCTCCCCCCCCCGTGTCCCTCCCCCGTGTCTCCCTCCCCCCTCCCCCCGTGTCTCCCCACTCCCCCGTGTCCCCCCCCCCTCCCTCCCCCTCCCTCCCCACTCCCCCCGTGTCCCCCCCCCCTCCCCGTGTCTCCCCACTCCCCCGTGTCCCCCCCCCTCCCCCCCCCGTGTCCCCCCCCCGTGTCTCCCTCCCCCTCCCTCCCCCCTCCCCCCGTGTCTCCCCACTCCCCCGTGTCTCCCCACTCCCCCGTGTCCCCCCCCTCCCCCCCCCATGTCTCCCCCCCACTCTTCCCCCTCCCCCGTGTCCCACCCCCCCCCCTCCCCCCCCGTGTCTCCCCCCCCACTCTACCCCCTCCTCCCCCCTCCCCGTGCCCCCCCCCCCCCGTGTCCCACCCCCCCCCCTCCCCCCCCGTCTCCCCCCCCCCGTGTCTCTCCCCCCCCTCTCCCCCCCCCCCGTGTCCCCCCCCCCGTGTCTCCCTCCCCCTCCCTCCCCCCTCCCCCCGTGTCTCCCCACTCCCCCGTGTCCCCCCCCTCCCCCCCCCATGTCTCCCCCCCACTCTTCCCCCTCCCCGTGCCCCCTCCCCCGTGTCCCACCCCCCCCCCTCCCCCCCCGTGTCTCCCCCCCACTCTACCCCCCCCCCTCCTCCCCCCCTCCCCGTGCCCCCCCCCCCGTGTCCCACCCCCCCCCTCCCCCCCCGTCTCCCCCCCCCCCAGGCGACTCTGCGTGTTTGCCGCAGAGATTCCCGCCTGGTTCCCGTGCCGGGTGACGTCACCATCGACTGGGAGCAGTCGCTGCTGCTCCACCTCGTCATGCACCAGGTGTGTGATGACGTCACTCGGTGTGTGATGACGTCACTCGGTGTGTGATGACGTCACTCGGTGTGTGTGATGACGTCACTCGGTGTGTGTGATGACGTCACTCTGTGTGTGATGACGTCA
>NW_027621294.1:12500-15000 GCF_964198595.1 Lampetra fluviatilis | reverse complement strand
TCACCACACACTCACCACACACTCACCACACACTCACCACACACTCACCACTCACTCACCACACACTCACCACACACTCACCCACTCACTCACCACACACTCACCACACACTCACCACACACTCACCACACACTCATTACACACTCATTACACACTCACCACACACTCACCACACACTCACCACACACTCACCACACACTCACCACACACTCACCACACACTCATTACACACTCATTACACACTCACCACACACTCACCACACACTCACCACACACTCACCACACACTCATTACACACTCACCACACACTCACCACACACTCATTACACACTCACCACACACTCACCACACACTCACCACACACTCATTACACACTCATTACACACTCACCACACACTCACCACACACTCACCACACACTCACCACACACTCACCACACACTCATTACACACTCACCACACACTCACCACACACTCACCACACACTCATTACACACTCACCACACACTCACCACACACTCACCACACACTCACCACACACTCACCACACACTCACCACACACTCACCACACACTCACCACACACTCACCACACGCTCACCACACACTCACCACACACTCACCACACACTCACCACACACTCACCACACACTCACCACGCACTCACCACACACTCATTACACACTCACCACACACTCACCACTCACTCACCACACACTCACCACACACTCACCACACACTCATTACACACTCACCACACACTCACCACACACTCACCACACACTCACCACACACTCACCACACACTCACCACACACTCATTACACACTCACCACACACTCACCACACACTCACCACACACTCACCACGCACTCACCACACACTCATTACACACTCACCACACACTCACCACTCACTCACCACACACTCACCACACACTCACCACACACTCATTACACACTCACCACACACTCACCACGCACTCACCACACACTCACCACACACTCACCACACACTCACCACTCACTCACCACACACTCACCACACACTCACCACACACTCATTACACACTCATTACACACTCACCACACACTCACCACGCACTCACCACACACTCACCACACACTCACCACACACTCACCACTCACTCACCACACACTCACCACACACTCACCACACACTCACCACACACTCATTACACACTCATTACACACTCACCACACACTCACCACACACTCACCACACACTCACCACACGCTCACCACACGCTCACCACACGCTCACCACACGCTCACCACACGCTCACCACACACTCACCATTCACTCACCACACACTCACCACACACTCACCACACACTCACCACTCACTCACCACACACTCATTACACACTCACCACACTCACCACACGCTCACCACACACTCACCACGCTCACCCCTCACTCACCACACACTCACCACACACTCACCACTCACTCACCACACACTCACCACACACTCACCACACACTCACCCCTCACTCACCACACACTCACCACACACTCACCACACACTCACCACACACTCACCACACACTCACCACACACTCATTACGCACTCACCACACACTCACCACTCACTCACCACCCACTCACCACACACTCACCACACACTCACCACACACTCACCACTCACTCACCACACACTCACCACACACTCACCACTCACTCACCACACACTCACCACACACTCACCACTCACTCACCACCCACTCACCACTCACTCACCACTCACTCACCACACACTCACCACACACTCACCACACACTCACCACACACTCACCACTCACTCACCACTCACTCACCACACACTCACCACACACTCACCACTCACTCACCACACACTCATTACACACTCATTACACGCTCACCACGCACTCACCACACACTCACCACACACTCACCACACACTCATTACACACTCACCACACACTCACCACACACTCACCACACACTCACCACACACTCATTACACACTCATTACACGCTCACCACGCACTCACCACACGCTCACCACACGCTCACCACACGCTCACCACACACTCACCACACACTCACCACACACTCACCACACACTCACCACACTCACCACTCACTCACCACACACTCACCACACACTCACCACACGCTCACCACACGCTCACCACGCACTCACCACACGCTCACCACACGCTCACCACGCACTCACCACACACTCACCACACGCTCACCACACACTCACCACACGCTCACCACACGCTCACCACACGCTCACCACACGCTCACCACACACTCACCACACGCTCACCACACACTCACCACACGCTCACCACACACTCACCACACGCTCACCACACGCTCACCACACGCTCACCACACGCTCACCACACACTCACCACGCACTCATCACACACTCACCACACGCTCACCACACGCTCACCACACACGCGCTCACCACACACTCACCACACGCTCACCACACGCTCAC
>NW_027621294.1:0-7500 GCF_964198595.1 Lampetra fluviatilis | reverse complement strand
CGTCTCCCCGTGTCTCTCCCCGCGTCTCCCCGTGTCTCCCCGTGCAGGTGTTTGGAGACCTGTGTCTCCCCGTGTCTCCCCGTGTCTCCCCGTGTCTCCCCGTGTCTCCCCCCGCGTCTCCCCGTGTCTCCCCGTGTCTCCCCGTGCAGGTGTTTGGAGACCTGTGTCTCCCCGTGTCTCCCCGTGTCTCCCCGTGTCTCTCCCCGCGTCTCCCCGTGTCTCCCCGTGCAGGTGTTTGGAGACCTGTGTCTCCCCGTGTCTCCCCCCGTGTCTCCCCGTGTCTCCCCGTGTCTCCCCGTGTCTCCCCGTGTCTCCCCCGTGTCTCCCCGTGTCTCTCCCCGTGTCTCCCCGCGTCTCCCCGCGTCTCCCCGTGTCTCCCCGTGTCTCCCCGTGTCTCCCCCCGTGTCTCCCCGTGTCTCCCCGTGTCTCCCCATATCTCCCCGTGTCTCTCCCCGCGTCTCCCCGTGTCTCCCCGTGCAGGTGTTTGGAGACCTGTGTCTCCCCGTGTCTCCCCGTGTCTCCCCGTGTCTCCCCGTGTCTCCCCGTGTCTCCCCGCGTCTCCCCGTGTCTCCCCGTGCAGGTGTTTGGAGACCTGTGTCTCCCCGTGTCTCCCCGTGTCTCCCCGCGTCTCCCCGTGTCTCCCCGTGCAGGTGTTTGGAGACCTGTGTCTCCCCGTGTCTCCCCGTGTCTCCCCGTGTCTCCCCGTGTCTCCCCGTGTCTCCCCGTGTCTCCCCGCGTCTCCCCGTGTCTCCCCGTGCAGGTGTTTGGAGACCTGTGTCTCCCCGTGTCTCCCCGCGTCTCCCCGTGTCTCCCCCCGCAGGTGTTTGGAGACCTGTGTCTCCACGCGGGAGACACGGTCTGCGTTGAGCTCTGCGCCCGTGACCTCTCGGGGTCAAAGGTCGGCGTCATCTTCCAGGGGTCAATTCGCTACGAGGTCCTCAAGAGAGCTCACGACAAGAGGGTACGGGGAGACACGGGGGGGGGGAGACACGGGGAGACACGGGGGGGGGAGACACGGGGAGACACGGGGGGGGAGACACGGGGAGACACGGGGGGGGAGACACGGGGAGACACGGGGAGACACACGGGGAGACACAGGGAGACACAGGGAGACACGGAGACACACGGGGGGAGACACGGGGAGACACACGGGGGGGGGAGACACGGGGAGACACGGGGGGGGAGACACGGGGAGACACGGGGAGACACACGGGGAGACACAGGGAGACACAGGGAGACACGGAGACACACGGGGGGAGACACGGGGGGGGAGACACGGGGGGGGAGACACGGGGAGACACGGGGGGGGAGACACGGGGAGACACGGGGAGACACACGGGGAGACACAGGGAGACACGGGGGGAGACACGGAGAGACACGGGGGGAGACACGGGAGGAGAGACACGGGGGGGGGAGACACGCGGGGAGACACGGGGGGGGAGACACGGGGAGACACGGGGGAGACACGTGGGGAATGGGGATATGGGAAGACACGGGGGGGAGACACGTGGAGACACATGGGGAGACACGGGGAGACACACGGAGAGACACACGGGGAGACACACGGAGACACACACACGGGGAGACACACGGGGAGACACACGGAGAGACACACGGAGAGACACACACGGGGAGACACACGGGGAGACACACGGAGAGACACACGGAGAGACACACGGAGAGACACACACGGAGAGACACACACGGAGAGACACACGCGTTTGCTGTAATCCGATCCCCGCGCGGATTCCTGAATCCGTCCGTGCGGCAGCAGGCCCGGGGGCCGCCAGCGTCGCTGGGCCTCCTCTGGCGGCCGCGTCCTTCCCCTCCGGCCTTCGTCAGGATGCGGGGGCCCGGCGGGAAGGGCCGCGCAGAGATGGCCGTGAGCAGTGTCGCCGGGGGCAACGGCGTCGCCGGGGGCAACGGCGCCGCCCCCCGACGTCCCCACGGCAACCGGCGGGGGGAGACGCGGGGAGACGCGGAGAGGGCGGGGGCTGATGGGGGTGGAGGTTGGGTTACAGGTGAGTGGGGGGAGAGACACGGGGGAGAGACGGGGGGAGAGACGGGGGGAGACACGGGAGACACGGAGGGAGACACGGAGGGAGAGACACGGGGGGAGAGACACGGGGGAGAGACGGGGGGAGAGACGGGGGGAGACACGGGAGACACGGAGGGAGACACGGAGGGAGAGACACGGGGGGAGAGACACGGGGGAGAGACGGGGGGAGAGACGGGGGGAGACACGGGAGACACGGAGGGAGACACGGAGGGAGAGACACGGGGGGAGAGACACGGGGGAGAGACGGGGGAGAGACGGGGGGAGAGACGGGGGGAGACACGGGGGGAGACACGGAGGGAGACACGGAGGGAGACACGGAGGGAGAGACGGGGGGAGAGACACGGGGGGAGAGACACGGGGGGAGACACGGGGGAGAGACGGGGGAGAGACGGGGGGAGACACGGGGGGAGACACGGGGGGAGAGACACGGGGGAGAGACGGGGGGAGAGACGGGGGGAGACACGGGAGACACGGAGGGAGACACGGAGGGAGAGACACGGGGGGAGAGACACGGGGGGAGACACGGGAGACACGGAGGGAGACACGGAGGGAGAGACACGGGGGGAGAGACACGGGGGGAGACACGGGGGAGAGACGGGGGGAGACACGGGGGGAGACACGGGAGACACGGAGGGAGACACGGAGGGAGACACGGAGGGAGACACGGAGGGAGAGACACGGGGGGAGAGACACGGGGGGAGACACGGAGGGAGAGACACGGGGGGAGAGACACGGGGGGAGACACGGGGGAGAGACGGGGGGAGAGACGGGGGGAGACACGGGGGGAGACACGGAGGGAGACACGGAGGGAGACACGGAGGGAGAGACGGGGGGAGAGACACGGGGGGAGAGACACGGGGGGAGACACGGGGGAGAGACGGGGGGAGAGACGGGGGGAGACACGGGGGGAGACACGGGGGGAGAGACACGGGGGAGAGACGGGGGGAGAGACGGGGGGAGACACGGGAGACACGGAGGGAGACACGGAGGGAGAGACACGGGGGGAGAGACACGGGGGGAGACACGGGAGACACGGAGGGAGAGACACGGGGGGAGAGACACGGGGGGAGACACGGGGGAGAGACGGGGGGAGACATGGGGGGAGACACGGGAGACACGGAGGGAGACACGGGGGGAGAGACACGGGGGGAGACACGGGGGAGAGACGGGGGGAGAGACGGGGGGAGACACGGGGGGAGACACGGAGGGAGACACGGAGGGAGACACGGAGGGAGAGACGGGGGGAGAGACACGGGGGGAGAGACACGGGGGGAGACACGGGGGAGAGACGGGGGGAGAGACGGGGGGAGACACGGAGGGAGAGACGGGGGGAGAGACACGGGGGGAGAGACACGGGGGGAGACACGGGGGAGAGACGGGGGGAGAGACGGGCGGAGACACGGGAGACACGGAGGGAGACACGGAGGGAGAGACACGGGGGGAGAGACACGGGGGGAGACACGGGAGACACGGAGGGAGACACGGAGGGAGAGACACGGGGGGAGAGACACGGGGGGAGACACGGGGGAGAGACGGGGGGAGACACGGGGGGAGACACGGGAGACACGGAGGGAGACACGGAGGGAGAGACACGGGGGGAGAGACACGGGGGGAGACACGGGGGAGAGACGGGGGGAGACACGGGGGGAGACACGGGAGACACTGGGGGAGACACGGAGGGAGAGACACGGGGGGAGAGACACGGGGGGAGAGACGGGGGGAGAGACACGGGGGGAGACACTGGGGGAGAGACACGGGGGGAGACACTGGGGGAGAGACACGGGGGGAGACACTGGGGGAGACACTGGGGGAGAGACACGGGGGGAGAGACACGGGGGGAGACACGGGGGGAGAGACACGGGGGGAGACACGGGGGGAGACACGGGGGGAGACACGGGGGGAGACACTGGGGGAGAGACACGGGGGGAGACACGGGGGGAGACACGGGGGGAGACACGGGGGGAGACACTGGGGGAGAGACACGGGGGGAGACACGGGGGGAGACACTGGGGGAGAGACACGGGGAGAGACACGGGGGGAGACACTGGGGGAGAGACACGGGGGGAGACACGGGAGACACGGGGGAGAGACACGGAGGGAGACACGGGAGGAGAGACGGGGGGAGAGACATGGGGGGAGATACACGGGGGGAGAGACACAGGGGGGGGAGACACGGGGGGAGACACGGGGAGAGACACGGGGGGAGACACGGGGGGAGACACACGGGAGAGACAGGGGGAGAGACACGGGGAGAGAGACAGGGGGAGACACGGGGGAGATGCGTGGGGAGACACACGGGAGACACGGGGGGAGAGACACGGGGAGAGAGACAGGGGGAGACACGGGGGAGAGACGGGGGGAGAGACGGGGGGAGAGACACGGGGGGAGACACGGGGGGGAGACACTGGGGGAGAGACACGGGGGGAGACACGGGGGGAGACACTGGGGGAGAGACACGGGGGGAGACACGGGGGGAGACACTGGGGGAGAGACACGGGGAGAGACACGGGGGGAGACACTGGGGGAGAGACACGGGGGGAGACACGGGAGACACGGGGGAGAGACACGGAGGGAGACACGGGAGGAGAGACGGGGGGAGAGACATGGGGGGAGATACACGGGGGGAGAGACACAGGGGGGGGAGACACGGGGGGAGACACGGGGAGAGACACGGGGGGAGACACGGGGGGAGACACACGGGAGAGACAGGGGGAGAGAGACAGGGGGAGACACGGGGGAGATGCGTGGGGAGACACACGGGAGACACGGGGGGAGAGACACGGGGGGGGGGAGACACGGGGGGAGAGACACGGGGGGGGGAGACACGGGGGGAGACACTGGGGGAGAGACACGGGGGGAGACACGGGGGGAGACACTGGGGGAGAGACACGGGGAGAGACACTGGGGGAGAGACACGGGGAGAGACACGGGGGGAGACACTGGGGGAGAGACACGGGGGGAGACACTGGGGGAGAGACACGGGGAGAGACACGGGGGGAGACACTGGGGGAGAGACACGGGGGGAGACACGGGAGACACGGGGGAGAGACACGGAGGGAGACACGGGAGGAGAGACGGGGGGAGAGACACGGGGGGAGATACACGGGGGAGAGACACGGGGGGAGAGACGAGGGTAGAGACACGAGGGGAGATACACGGGGGAGAGACATGGGGGGAGAGACACGGGGGGAGAGACGGGGGTAGAGACACGGGGAGAGACACGGGGAGAGACACGGGGAGAGACACGGGGAGAAACACGGGGAGAGACACGGGGGGAGACATGGAGGGAGAGACACGGGGAGAGACACGGGGGGAGAGACACGGGGGGAGAGACACGGGGAGAGACACGGGGGGAGAGACATGGGGGGAGACACGGAGGGAGACACGGGGGGAGAGACACGGGGAGAGACACGGGGGGAGAGACATGGGGGGAGACACGGGGAGAAACACGGGGGGGGAGACATGGGGGGAGACACGGAGGGAGACACGGGGAGAGACACGGGGGGGGAGACACGGGGGGAGACACGGAGGGAGAGACATGGGGAGAGACACGGGGAGAAACACGGGGGGGGAGACATGGGGGGAGACACGGAGGGAGACACGGGGAGAGACACGGGGGGGGAGACACGGGGGGAGACACGGAGGGAGACACGGGGAGAGACACGGGGGGGGAGACACGGGGGGAGACACGGGGGGAGACACGGGGGGAGACACGGGGGGGGAGACATGGGGGGAGACACGGAGGGAGACACGGGGAGAAACACGGGGGGGGAGACACGGGGGGAGACACGGGGGGAGACACGGGGGGAGACACGGGGGGGGAGACATGGGGGGAGACACGGAGGGAGACACGGGGAGAGACACGGGGGGGGAGACACGGGGGGAGACACGGGGGGAGACACGGAGGGAGAGACACGGGGAGAGACACGGGGAGAAACACGGGGGGGGAGACATGGGGGGAGACACGGAGGGAGACACGGGGAGAGACACGGGGGGAGACACAGGGGGAGAGACACGGGGAGAGAGACAGGGGGAGACACAGCGGGAGATGCGTGGAGAGACACGGGGGGGGAGACACGGGGGGAGACGCGGGGGGAGAGACACGGGGGGAGAGACACGTGCGGGGGGGGTAGACACAGGGGGAGAGACACGGGGGAGAGACACAGGGGGAGAGACACGGGGGAGAGACACGGGGGGGAGACACCGGGGGAGACACGGGGGGGAGACACCGGGGGAGACACGGGGGGAGAGACACGGGGGGGAGACACGGGGGAGACACGGGGGAGAGACACGGGGGGAGAGACACGGGGGGGGAGACACGGGGGGGAGACACGGGGGGAGACACGGGGGGGAGACACGGGGGGAGACACGGGGGAGAGACACGGGGGAGACACTGGGGAGAGACACGGGGGAGAACGGGAGACACGGGGGAGAGACACGGAGGGAGACACGGAGGAGAGACACGGGGGGAGATACACGGGGGAGAGACACGGGGGGAGACACGGGAGACACGGGGGAGAGACACGGGGGGGAGACACGGAGGGAGACACGGGAGGAGACACGGGGGGAGAGACACGGGGGGGAGACACGGGGGGGAGACACGGGGGGGAGACACGGGGGGAGACACCGGGGGGAGACACGGGGGGAGACACCGGGAGGAGAGACACGGGGGGGAGACACGGGGGGGAGACACGGGGGGAGACACGGGGGAGAGACACGGGGGGAGTGACACGGGGGGAGAGACACGGGGGAGAGACACGGGGGAGAGACACGGGGGGAGAGATGTGTGTGTGTGCTGTTCGCTGACAGCACTTGCCCCTACAGCCCTGCTAGAGGCTACACGGGGGAGCTTTGTCTGTGTGTAACAGCACTTGCCCCTACAGCCCTGCTAGAGGCTACCTGGGGGACCTTTGCCTGTGTGTGTCTGCAGGCTCCGTGCTCTCGTCCTGGCTGAGGCTCGCCGTCCCACCAGCGACACGGCGCTGTCCGCGAGACTCACGTACATCAGCCTGCCGTGCAGCGCCATCATCAACGGTGAGACACACACAGAGACACACACACAGACACACAGAGACACACACAGAGACACACACAGAGACACGGCGCTGTCCGCGAGACTCACGTACATCAGCCTGCCGTGCAGCGCCATCATCAACGGTGAGACACACACAGAGACACACACACAGACACACAGAGACACACACAGAGACACACACAGAGACACACACAGAGACACACACAGACACACACAGAGACACACACAGAGACACACACAGAGACACGGCGCTGTCCGCGAGACTCACGTACATCAGCCTGCCGTGCAGCGCCATCATCAACGGTGAGACACACACAGAGACACACACACAGACACACAGAGACACACACAGAGACACACACAGAGACACGGCGCTGTCCGCGAGACTCACGTACATCAGCCTGCC
>NW_027621293.1:72500-74312 GCF_964198595.1 Lampetra fluviatilis | reverse complement strand
CACACAGAGACACGGCGCTGTCCGCGAGACTCACGTACATCAGCCTGCCGTGCAGCGCCATCATCAACGGTGAGACACACACAGAGACACACACAGAGACACAAAGAGACACACACAGACACACACAGAGACACAGAGACACACACAGAGACACACACAGAGACACACACAGACACACACAGAGACACACACAGAGACACACACAGAGACACACAGAGACACACACAGAGACACACACAGAGACACACACAGAGACACACAGAGACACACACAGAGACACACAGAGACACACACAGAGACACACACAGAGACACACACAGAGACACACACAGAGACACACACAGAGACACACACAGACACACAGAGACACACACAGAGACACAGAGACACACACAGAGACACACACAGAGACACAGAGACACACACAGACACACACAGAGACACACAGAGACACACACAGAGACACAGAGACACAGAGACACACACAGAGACACACACAGAGACACACACAAAGACACACAGAGACACACAGAGACACACACAGACACACACAGAGACACACAGAGACACAGAGACACACACAGAGACACACACAGAGACACAGAGACACACACAGAGACACACACAGAGACACACACAGAGACACACACAGAGACACAGAGACACAGAGACACACACAGAGACACACACAGAGACACACACACAGAGACACACACACACACAGACACACACACACACAGAGACACACACAGAGACACACACACACAGATGAAGACATGGACACACACCCACTTTAGTTCTGTGCAACTATCTAAACGTCTCCCCCCCCCCCCCGTGTCTCCCTTTCCCCCGTGTCTCCCCCCCGTCTCCCCCCGTGTCTCCCTCCCCCCCCTCGTGTCTCCCCCCCCCCCCCGTGTCTCCCCCCCCCCCCCTCGTGTCTCCCCCCCGTGTCTCCCTCCCCCCCCCTCGTGTCTCCCCCCCCCCTCCCGTCTCCCCCCCGTGTCTCCCTTCCCCCCCCCCCGTGTCTCCCTCCCCCCCCCTCGTGTCTCCCTCCCTTCCCCCCGTGTCTCCCTCTCCTCCTCCCCGTGTCTCCCTACCCCCCCCGTGTCTCCCTCCCCCCCCCGTGTCTCCCTCCCGTCTCCCCCCCGTGTCTCCCTCCCTTCCCCCCGTGTCTCCCTCCCTCCCCCCCTCGTGTCTCCCTCCCCCCCCCCCCTCGTGTCTCCCTCCCTTCCCCCCGTGTCTCCCCCCCCCCCCCGTGTCTCCCTCCCCCCCCTCGTGTCTCCCTCCCCCCCCCCTCGTGTCTCCCTCCCTTCCCCCCGTGTCTCCCTCTCCTCCTCCCCGTGTCTCCCTACCCCCCCCGTGTCTCCCTCCCCCCCCCCGTGTCTCCCTCCCGTCTCCCCCCCGTGTCTCCCTCCCTTCCCCCCGTGTCTCCCTCCCTCCCCCCCCTCGTGTCTCCCTCCCCCCCCCCCCTCGTGTCTCCCTCCCTTCCCCCCGTGTCTCCCCCCCCCCCCCGTGTCTCCCTCCCCCCCCTCGTGTCTCCCTCCCTCCCCCCCCTCGTGTCTCCCTCCCCCCCCCTCGTGTCTCCCTCCCTTCCCCCCGTGTCTCCCTCTCCCCCCTCGTGTCTCCCCCCCGTCTCCCCCCCGTGTCTCCCTTCCCCCCCCCGTGTCTCCCTCCCCCCCCCCCCCGTGTCTCCCCCCTGTCTCCCCTCGTGTCTCCCTCCCCCCCCCGTGTCTCCCTCCCCCCCCCCGTGTCTCCCCCCTGTCTCCCCCTCGTGTCTCCCTCCCCCCCCCGTGTCTCCCTCCCCCCCCCCGT
>NW_027621293.1:27500-67500 GCF_964198595.1 Lampetra fluviatilis | reverse complement strand
ACACCACACACACACCACACACACACACCACACACACACACACACCACACACACACACACCATACACACACCATACACACACCACACACACACACCACACATACACCACACACACACCACACACACACCACACACACACACACCACACATACACACCACACACACACACCACACACACACACCACACACCACACACACACATTGGCGTGCCAGGCTAGGTGCACGGGGGGGGGGGGGTCAGTCAAAGACAGGCACACAGACGAAGGTCCCCAGGTAGCCTACGCGGACTGTCGGGGCAAGTGCAGTCGGTTCTCTTCGCTCTCGAATCTCTTCGTCAATAAAGTCTCGCGGTGTGTGCACTGTCTTCTGTCCGAGTCTACCTACGCGTGTCCCAAACCACCACCACCATCTGTGTGTGGTGTGGTGTTTGTGGTGTGTGTGTGTAGTGTGTGTGTGTAGTGTGTGTAGTGTGTGTAGTGTGTGGTGTGTGTGTGTGTGTTTAGTGTGTGGTGTGTGTGTGTGGTGTGTGTGTTTAGTGTGTGAGGTGTGTGTGGTGTGGTGTGTGTGTGGTGTGTGTGTGTGTGTTTAGTGTGTGGTGTGTGTGTGTGGTGTGTGTGTGTTTAGTGTGTGGTGTGTGTGTGTGTTTAGTGTGTGGTGTGTGGTGTGTGTGTGTTTAGTGTGTGAGGTGTGTGTGTGGTGTGTGTGTGTGTTTAGTGTGTGCGTGTGTGTGTGGTGTGTGTGTGTGTTTAGTGTGTGAGGTGTGTGTGGTGTGGTGTGTGTGTGTGTTTAGTGTGTGGTGTGGTGTGTGTGTGGTGTGTGTGTGTGTTTAGTGTGTGGTGTGTGTGTGTGTTTAGTGTGTGGTGTGTGTGTGTGGTGTGTGTTTAGTGTGTGGTGTGTGTGTGTGGTGTGTGTGTTTAGTGTGTGAGGTGTGTGTGTGGTGTGTGTGTGTTTAGTGTGTGGCGTGTGTGTGTGGTGTGTGTGTGTGTTTAGTGTGTGAGGTGTGTGTGGTGTGGTGTGTGTGTGTTTAGTGTGTGGTGTGGTGTGTGTGTGGTGTGTGTGTTTAGTGTGTGGTGTGTGTGTGTGTTTAGTGTGTGGTGTGTGTGTGTGTGTTTAGTGTGTGGTGTGTGTGTGGTGTGTGTGTGGCGTGTGTGTGTGGTGTGTGTTTAGTGTGTGAGGTGTGTGTGGTGTGTGTGTGTTGTGTTTAGTGTGTGGGTGTGTGTGGTGAGTGTGTGAGTGAGTGACACGGGCTCGAGAAGAGATGGAGTGATGGGTGAGTGGGTGGGTGAGTGAGTGAGTGGGTGAGTGAGTGGGTGGGTGAGTGAGTGAGTGGGTGAGTGGGTGGGTGAGTGGCACGGGCTAGAGAAGAGATGGAGTGATGGGTGAGTGAGTGAGTGTGTGAGTGAGTGGTCGAGTGAGTGGGTGAGTGAGTGACACGGGCTAGAGAAGAGATGGAGTGATGGGTGAGTGAGTGAGTGGGTGGGTGAGTGAGTGGGTGAGTGGGTGAGTGGGTGGGTGAGTGGGTGGGTGAGTGGCACGGGCTAGAGAAGAGATGGAGTGATGGGTGAGTGAGTGAGTGTGTGAGTGAGTGGTCGAGTGAGTGGGTGAGTGAGTGACACGGGCTAGAGAAGAGATGGAGTGATGTGGTACAGGAGGACGTGGAGCTGAGTGGACTTGCCGATGACTGGTACCAGCGGTGTCAAGATCGGCCTCAGTGGAGGAGGCTCGTGAAGGACGCTACTGGGCAGTTGGAGGCAGTCGCCCTCCAACAACAACGGAGGGCGGAGGAGCGACGCTCACAACAACGAGCGGAGCGCCGGGTGGCTAAAGCACAGCAAGTTGGCACAGTAGGGGGCACAGGTGGTGCATCAGCCAGTCATCTCGGTCATCTCGGTCAGTCGACCCGTGGCACCTGCTGGGTCTGCCCCGTGACCTCCTGCCAGCGGGCGTTCGACACTTCACGTGGCAGCCTCAAGGTGCACATGGCCTGGCACAAGCGTCGTGGTGACGTCACGAATGTTACCGCACACACACCATACACACACCACACACACCACACACAAACACCACACACCACACACACTACACACACACCAAACACCACACACACCCCACACACACACCACACACACACCCCACACACTACACACACACCAAACACACCACACACACCCCCACACACACACCACACACACCAAACACACACCCCACACACACACCACACACCACACACACACCACACACACACCCCACACACACCAAACACACACCCCACACACACACCACACACACACCACACACACACCACACACACACCACACACACACCACACACTCCCCACACACACCACACACACACTACATACACCACACACACCACACACACACCACACACACACCCCACACACACACCACACACACTACACACACACACCACACACACTACACACACCACACACACACCACACACACTACACACTCACACACCACACACACTACACACACACCACACACACACCACACACACACCACACACACACCACACACACACTACACACACACCACACACACCACACCACACACACCACACACACTACACACTCACACACACCACACACACACCACACACACACACCATACACAACACACACACCCCACACACACACCACACACACACCCCACCACACACACACCACACACACTACACACTCACACACCACACACACTACACACTCACACACCACACACACACCCCACACACACACCACACACACACCACACACACACCACACACACTCACACACCACACACACACCCCAACCCACACACACACACCACACACACGCACACCATACACACACCCCACACACACACCCCACACACACACCATACGCAACACACACACACACACCACACACACGCACACCATACACACACCCCACACACACACCCCACACACACACCATACGCAACACACACACACACACACACCACACACACGCACACCATACACACACCCCACACACACACCCCACACACACACCATACGCAACACACACACACACACCACACACACGCACACCATACACACACCCCACACACACACCATACGCAACACACACACACACACCACACACACGCACACCATACACACACCCCACACACACACCCCACACACACACCATACGCAACACACACACACCACACACACGCACACCATACACACACCCCACACACACACCCCCACACACACACCATACGCAACACACACACACACACCACACACACGCACACCATACACACACCCCACACACACACCCCACACACACACCATACACAACACACACACACCACACACACGCACACCATACACACCCCCCACACACACACCATACGCAACACACACACACACTCAACACACACACCACCCCACAAACGCGATTGGTCGGTTGCTTGGACCACGTGGGGTGCCCGCGGGAGCCAATGGGAAGGCCGCATGTTGCGAGGGGGCGGGGCGAGTCGCAGAGGCAAGATGGCGGCGCTCAGGGCGGCGTTGGGCAAGGTCGCTCGCTCGGCCGGTCAGACAACAACAACAACTACAACCACAACAACTACAACAACCACAACAACTACAACAACAACTACAACCACAACTACAACCACAACTACAACAATCAACTACAACAACCAACAACAACCAACAACCACAACAACCAACACAACAACCACAACAACAATCACAACAACAACTACAACAACCACTACAACCACAACAACCACAACAACAACAACAACCACTACAACAACCAACACAACAACCACTACAACAACCACAACAACCAACACAACAACCACTACAACCACTACAACCACTACAACACAACAACCACTACAACAACAACCAACACAACAACCACTACAACAACCACAACAACCAACACAACAACCACTACAACAACCACTACAACAACCACTACAACACAACAACCAACACAACAACCACAACAACAACCACAACAACAATCACAACAACAACTACAACCACAACTACAACAACCACAATCACAACAACCACAACAACTACAACAACCAACACAACAACCACAACAACAACCACAACAACAATCACAACTACAACCACAACTACAACAACCACAATCACAACAACCACAACAACTACAACAACCAACACAACAACCACAACAACAACCACAACAACAATCACAACAACAACTACAACCACAACTACAACAACCACAATCACAACAACCACAACAACTACAACAACCAACAACAATCAACACAACAACCAACACAACAACCACAACAACCAACACAACAACCACAACAACCAACACAACAACCACTACAACAACCACCAACACAACAACCAACACAACAACAACACAACAACCACTACAACACAACAACCACTACAACAACCACTACAACACAACAACCACTACAACAACCACAACAACCAACACAACAACCACTACAACAACCACTACAACAACCACTACAACACAACAACCACAACAACACAACAACCACCACTACAACAACAACCAACACACCAACCACTACAACAACAACCAACACAACAACCACAACCAACACAACAACCACTACAACAACAACCAACACAACAACCACCACTACAACCACTACAACAACAATCACAACCACTACAACCACCACAACCACCACAACTACCACTACAACCACACTATCAACAACCACCACAACCACTATCAACAACCACCACAACTACCACTACAACCCCACTATCAACAACCACAACAACCACCACAACCACCACAACTACCACCACAACCACCACCACAACCACAACAACCACCACAACCACACTATCAACAACCACCACAACAACCACCACAACCCCACTATCAACAACCACCACAACCACTATCAACAACCACCACAACTACCACCACAACTACCACCACAACCACACTATCAACAACCACCACAACCACCACAACCACACTATCAACAACCACCACAACCACCACAACTACCACTACAACCACCACAACTACCACTACAACCACACTATCAACAACCACAACTACCACCACAACCACCACCACCACAACAACCACCACAACCACACTGGCATCATGAGGAACATCTTTGTGAGAGTTGCATCCAGCAGTGAAGGGAGCCTGGCTGATGATGCGTTTGTGTTTTAGGTCGACTGTCACACGCGAGGTGGAATTCTAGTGTAACCCCACGTAAGTCACCCACTCACCTACTCGCTCACCCACTCGCTCACCCACTCACTCACCCGCTCGCTCACACCGCTCGCTCATCCACTCACCCGCTCGCTCGCTCATTCGCTCACCCGCTCACCCACTCGCTCACAAACTCACCCGCTCGCTCATCCACTCACCCGCTCGCTCGCTCATTCGCTCACACCGCTCACCCACTCGCTCACAAACTCACCTGCTCGCTCAGCCACTCACTATCCAACTCACCCGCTCACTCACCCACTCGCTCACCCGCTCACTCACAAACTCACCTGCTCGCTCAGCCACTCACTATCCAACTCACCCACTCACTCACCCACTTCGCTCACTCACTCACCCGCTCGCTCATCCACTCACCCGCTCACTTCGCTCGCTCATTCGCTCACCCGCTCACCCACTCGCTCACCCACTCGCTCACAAACTCACCTGCTCGCTCAGCCACTCACTATCCAACTCACCCGCTCACTCACCCACTCGCTCACCCGCTCACTCACTCACCCGGTCGCTCACCCGCTCGCTCACCCACTCGCTCTCCCTCTCGCTCACTCGCTCCTCCGCTCGCTCACCCACTCGCTCACCCGCTCACCCACTCGCTCACTCACCCACTCAATCACCCACTCGCTCACTCACTCAACCGCTCGCTCATCCACTCACCTGCTCACTCGCTCGCTCATTCGCTCACCCGCTCACCCACTCGCTCACCCACTCACTCACAAACTCACCTGCTCGCTCACCCACTCACTGACCAACTCACCCGCTCACTCACCCACTCGCTCACCCGCTCACTCACTCACCCGGTCGCTCACCCGCTTCGCTCACCCACTTCGCTCTCACCTCTCGCTCACTCGCTCACTCACTCAATCACCCGCTCGCTCACTCACCCACTCACTCACCCACTCGCTCACCCACTCGCTCGCCCGCTCACTCACTCGCTCGGTCACCCCGCTCACCCAATTGCTCACTAATGCTCCCACTCACCCACTCACACCCCCCCACTCACCCCCTCCACTCACCTCCAAACTCATCCCCGCCACCCCCCCCCCACTCAACCCACCCCTCACTCACCCACCCCCCCACTCACCCACTCATCTCCCCACTCACCCACCCCTCACTCAACCACCCCCCCACTCACCCCCCCTCACCCATTCATCCACCCACCCCCCACTCACCCACCCTCCCACTCACCCACCCCTCACTCAACCACCCCCCCCACTCACCCCCCCTCACCCATTCATCCCCCCCATCACCCACCCCCCCACCCACCCCCCCACTCACCCACCCCCCCACTCACCCACTCATCTCCCCACTCACCCACCCCTCACACACCACCCCCCCACTCACCCCCCCTCACCCATTCATCCACCCACCCCCCACCACCCACCCCCCCCCACTCACCCACCCCCCCCACTCACCCACCCCCCCCACTCACCCACCCCCCCACTCACCCACCCCCCCACTCACCCACCCCCCCCACTCACCCACCCCTACACTCACCCCCCCCCACTCACCCACTCCCCCACTCACCCACTCCCCTACTCACCCCACTCACCCCACTCACCCCACTCACCCACCCCCCCCACTCACCCACTACCCCACTCACCCACCCCCACTCACCCCACTCACCCCACTCACCCACCCCCCCACCCACCCACCCCCCCACTCACCCACTCCCCCACTCACCCACTCCCCCACTCACCCCCCCCCCACTCACCCACTCCCCGACTCACCCACTCACCCACTCCCCCACTCACCCCACTCACCCCACTCACCCACCCCCCCCCCACTCACCCACTCCCCCACTCACCCACCCCCACTCACCCCACTCACCCCACTCACCCACACCCCCACCCACCCACCCCCCCACTCACCCACTCCCCCCACCCACCCACCCCCCCACTCACCCACTCCCCCACTCACCCACTCCCCCACTCACCCACTCCCCCACTCACCGACCCCCCCACTCACCCACCCCCCCACTCACCCACTCACCCACTCCCCCACTCACCCACTCCCCCACTCACCCCCCCCCCACTCACCCACTCCCCCACTCACCCACCCCCCCACTCACCGACCCCCCCACTCACCCACCCCCCCACTCACCCACTCCCCCACTCACCCACCCCCCCACTCACCCACCCCCCCACTCACCGACCCCCCCACTCACCCACCCCCCCACTCACCCACTCCCCCACTCACCCACCCCCACTCACCCCACTCACCCCACTCAACCACCCCCCCACCCGCCCACCCCCCCACTCAACCACTCCCCCACTCACCCACTCCCCCACTCCCCCACTCACCCACTCCCCCACTCACCGACCCCCCCACTCACCCACCCCCCACTCACCCACTCCCCCACTCACCCACTCCCCCACTCACCCCCCCCCCCACTCACCCACTCACCCACCCCCCCACTCACCGACCCCCCCACTCACCCACCCCCCCACTCACCCACTCACCCACCCCCCCACTCACCGACCCCCCCACTCACCCCACCCCCCACTCACCCACCCCCCCACTCACCCACCCCCCACTCACCCACCCCCCCACTCACCCACTCCCCCACCCACCCCCACTCACACCACTCACCCCACTCACCCCACTCACCCCACTCACCGCTACTGCTACGCTTGCCATTCTTTTTCCACAGCTACCGTGCGCCCCGTTGATGCGGTGGAGCGGGAGAAGTTGGTGGCTCGCTCACCCCGCTCGCTCGCCCACACACCCACTCGCCAACTCACCCACTCGCTCACTCTGCTCGCTCACCCACCCACCCGCTCACCCACCCACCCACTCGCTCACTCACCCACTCACTCACCCGCTCGCTCACTGACCCACACACTCGCTCGCTCACCCCGCTCGCTCACCCTCTCACTCACCCACCCACCCCCCCACTCACTCACTCACCCACTCACCCACCCACCCCCCCACTCACTCACCCACTCACCCACCCCCCCACTCGCTCACTCACCCACTCACCCACCCACCCCCCCACTCGCTCACTCACCCACTCACCCACCCACCCCCCCACTCACCCATTCACCCACTCACCCACTCACCCACCCTCCCACTCGCTCACTCACCCACTCACCCACTCGCTCACTCACCCACTCACCCACCCACCCCCTCACTCACTCACCCACTCACCCACCCACCCCCCACTCGCTCACTCACCCACTCACCCACTCACCCACCCACCCCCCCACTCACTCACCCACTCACCCACCCACCCCCCCACTCGCTCACTCACCCACTCACCCACTCACCCACTCACCCACCCACCCCCCCACTCGCTCACTCACCCACTCACCCACCCACCCCCCCACTCACCCACTCACCCACCCACCCCCCCACTCACTCACCCACTCACCCACTCACCCCCCCCACTCACCGCTACTCTCGCCATTCTCTCTCCGCAGCTACCGTGCGCCCCGTTGATGCGGTGGAGCGGGAGAAGTTGGTGGCTCGCTCACCCGCTCACCCACACACTCGCTCACTCTCTCACTCCCCCACTCTCTCACTCACCCACTCACCCACTCACCCACCCACCCCCCACTCGCTCACTCACCCACTCACCCACTCACCCACCAACTCACCCACCCACTCACTCACCCACTCACTCACCCACCCACTCACCCACCCACCCCCCACTCGCTCATTCACCCACTCACCCACCCACCCCCCTACTCGCTCACTCACCCACTCACCCACCCACCCCCCACTCACCCACTCACCCACCCACCCCCCCACTCGCTCACTCACCCACTCACCCACCCCCCACTCGCTCACTCACCCACCCACCCACCCCCCTACTCGCTCACTCACCCACTCACCCACCCACCCCCCCACTCGCTCACTCACCCACTCACCCACCCACCCCCACTCGCTCACTCACCCACCCACCCCCCCACTCGCTCTCTCACCCACTCACCCACCCACCCCCCCACTCGCTCACTCATCCACTCACCCACCCACCCCCCCACTCGCTCACTCACCCACTCACCCACTCACCCACCCACCCCCCCACTCGCTCACTCACCCACTCACCCACTCACCCACCCACCCACTCGCTCACTCACCCACTCACCCACCCACCCCCCCCACTCGCTCACTCACCCACTCACCCACTCACCCACTCACCCACCCAACCCCACTCGCTCACTCACCCACTCACCCCCCCCACTCGCTCACTCACCCACTCACCCACCCACCCCCCCACTCGCTCACTCACCCACTCACCCACCCACCCCCCCACTCGCTCACTCACCCACTCACCCACTCACCCACTCACCCACCCACTCGCTCACACACCCACTCTCTCACTCACCCACCCACTCGCTCACTCACCCACTCTCTCACTCACCCACCCACTCGCTCACTCACCCACTCTCTCACTCACCCACTCACCCACTCACCCACCCACCCCCCCACTTCGCTCACTCACCCACTCACCCACTCACCCACTCACCCACCCACCCCCCCACTCGCTCACTCACCCACTCACCCACCCACCCCGCCACTCGCTCACTCACCCACTCACCCACTCACCCTCTCACCCACCCACCCCCCCACTCGCTCACTCACCCACTCACCCACCCACTCGCTCACTCACCCACTCACCCACCCACCCCCCACTCGCTCACTCACCCACTCACCCACTCTCTCACTCACCCACTCACCCACTCACCCACCCCCACTCACCCCACTCACCCCACTCAACCACCCCCCCACCCGCCCACCCCCCCCACTCAACCACTCCCCCACTCACCCATCTCCCCCACTCCCCCACTCACCCACTCCCCCACTCACCGACCCCCCCACTCACCCACCCCCCACTCACCCACTCCCCCACTCACCCACTCCCCCACTCACCCCCCCCCACTCACCCACTCACCCACCCCCCCACTCACCGACCCCCCCACTCACCCACCCCCCACTCACCCACTCCCCCACTCACCCACCCCCCCACTCACCGACCCCCCCACTCACCCACCCCCCCACTCACCCACCCCCCCCACTCACCCACCCCCCCCACTCACCCACCCCCCCACTCCCCCACTCACCCCACTCACCCCACTCACCCCACTCACCGCTACTGCTACGCTTGCCATTCTTTTTCCACAGCTACCGTGCGCCCCGTTGATGCGGTGGAGCGGGAGAAGTTGGTGGCTCGCTCACCCGCTCGCTCGCCCACACACCCACTCGCCAACTCACCCACTCGCTCACCTGCTCGCTCACCCACCCACCCGCTCACCCACCCACCCACTCGCTCACTCACCCACTCACTCACCCGCTCGCTCACTGACCCACACACTCGCTCGCTCACACCGCTCGCTCACCCTCTCACTCACCCACCCACCCCCCCACTCACTCACTCACCCACTCACCCACCCACCCCCCCACTCACTCACCCACTCACCCACCCCCCACTCGCTCACTCACCCACTCACCCACCCACCCCCCCACTCGCTCACTCACCCACTCACCCACCCACCCCCCCACTCACCCACTCACCCACTCACCCACTCACCCACCCTCCCACTCGCTCACTCACCCACTCACCCACTCGCTCACTCACCCACTCACCCACCCACCCCCTCACTCACTCACCCCACTCACCCACCCACCCCCCACTCGCTCACTCACCCACTCACCCACTCACCCACCCACCCCCCCACTCACTCACCCACTCACCCACCCACCCCCCCACTCGCTCACTCACCCACTCACCCACTCACCCACTCACCCACCCACCCCCCCACCACTCGCTCACTCACCCACTCACCCACCCACCCCCCCACTCACCCACTCACCCACCCACCCCCACCACTCACTCACCCACTCACCCCACTCACCCCCCCCACTCACCGCTACTCTCGCCATTCTCTCTCCGCAGCTACCGTGCGCCCCGTTGATGCGGTGGAGCGGGAGAAGTTGGTGGCTCGCTCACCCGCTCACCCACACACTCGCTCACTCTCTCACTCCCCCACTCTCTCACTCACCCACTCACCCACTCACCCACCCACCCCCCACTCGCTCACTCACCCACTCACCCACTCACCCACCAACTCACCCACCCACTCACTCACCCACTCACTCACCCACTCACCCACCCACCCCCCACTCGCTCATTCACCCACTCACCCACCCACCCCCCTACTCGCTCACATCACCCACTCACCCACCCACCCCCCACTCACCCACTCACCCACCCACCCCCCCACTCGCTCACTCACCCACTCACCCACCCCCCACTCGCTCACATCACCCCACTCACCCACCCACCCCCCTACTCGCTCACTCACCCACTCACCCACCCACCCCCCCACTCGCTCACTCACCCACTCACCCACCCACCCCCCACTCGCTCACATCACCCACCCACCCCCCCACTCGCTCTCTCACCCACTCACCCACCCACCCCCCCACTCGCTCAACTCATCCACTCACCCACCCACCCCCCACTCGCTCACTCACCCACTCACCCACTCACCCACCCACCCCCCCACTCGCTCACTCACCCACTCACCCACTCACCCACCCCACCCACTCGCTCACTCACCCACTCACCCACCCACCCCCCCCACTCGCTCACTCACCCACTCACCCACTCACCCACTCACCCACCCACCCCCCCACTCGCTCACTCACCCACTCACCCCCCCACTCGCTCACTCACCCACTCACCCACCCACCCCCCCACTCGCTCACTCACCCACTCACCCACCCACCCCCCCACTCGCTCACTCACCCACTCACCCACTCACCCACTCACCCACCCACTCGCTCACACACCCACTCTCTCACTCACCCACCCACTCGCTCACTCACCCACTCTCTCACTCACCCACCCACTCGCTCACTCACCCACTCTCTCACTCACCCACTCACCCACTCACCCACCCACCCCCCCACTCGCTCACTCACCCACTCACCCACTCACCCACTCACCCACCCACCCCCCCACTCGCTCACTCACCCACTCACCCACCCACCCCGCCACTCGCTCACTCACCCACTCACCCACTCACCCTCTCACCCACCCACCCCCCCACTCGCTCACTCACCCACTCACCCACCCACTCGCTCACTCACCCACTCACCCACCCACCCCCCCACTCGCTCACTCACCCACTCACCCACTCTCTCACTCACCCACTCACCCACTCACCCACCCACCCCCCCACTCGCTCACTCACCCACCCACCCACCCACCCCACTCACCGCTTCTCTCGCCATTCTCTCTCCGCAGCTACCGTGCGCCCCGTTGATGCGGTGGAGCGGGCGAAGTTGGTGGCTCGCTCTCCCGCTCACCCACACACTCGCTCACTCTCTCACTCACCCACTCACCCACCCACCCCCCCACTCGCTCACTCACCCACTCACCCACTCACCCACTCACCCACCCACCCCCCCACTCGCTCACTCACCCACTCACCCACCCCACCCCGCCACTCGCTCACTCACCCACTCACCCACTCACCCTCTCACCCACCCACCCCCCCACTCGCTCACTCACCCACTCACCCACCCACTCGCTCACTCACCCACTCACCCACCCACCCCCCACTCGCTCACTCACCCACTCACCCACTCTCTCACTCACCCACTCACCCACTCACCCACCCACCCCCCCCACTCGCTCACTCACCCACCCACCCACCCACCCCACTCACCGCTACTCTCGCCATTCTCTCTCCGCAGCTACCGTGCGCCCCGTTGATGCGGTGGAGCGGGCGAAGTTGGTGGCTCGCTCTCCCCCGCTCACCCACACACTCGCTCACTCTCTCACTCACCCACTCTCTCACTCACCCACTCACCCACTCACCCACCCACCCCCCCACTCGCTCACTCACTCACCCACTCACCCACCCACCCCCCCACTCGCTCACTCACCCACCCACCCCCCCACTCGCTCACTCACCACTCACCCACCCACCCCCCCCACTCACTCACCCACTCACCCACCCACCCCCCACTCGCTCACCTCACCCACTCACCCACTCACTCACCCACCCCCCCACTCGCTCACATCACCCACTCACCCACTCACCCCCCCACTCACTCACCCACTCACCCACTCACCCACCCACCCCCCCCCACTCACCCACTCACTCACCCACCCACCCACCCCACTCACCGCTACTCTCGCCATTCTCTCTCCGCAGCTACCGTGCGCCCCGTTGATGCGGTGGAGCGGGAGAAGTTGGTGGCTCGCTCACCCGCTCACCCACACACTCGCTCACTCTCTCACTCACCCACTCTCTCACTCACCCACTCACCCACCCCCCACTCGCTCACTCACCCACTCACCCACCAACTCACCGACCCACTCACCCACTCACTCACCCACTCACCCACCCACCCCCCACTCGCTCACTCACCCACTCACCCACTCACTCACCCACTCACTCGCTCACTCACCCACTCACCCACCCACCCCCCCACTCGCTCACTCACCCACTCACCCACTCACCCCCCCCACTCACTCGCTCACTCACCCACTCACCCACCCACCCCCCCACTCGCTCACTCACCCACTCACCCACCCACCCCCCCACTCACTCGCTCACTCACCCACTCACCCACCCACCCCCCCACTCACTCGCTCACTCACCCACTCACCCACCCACCCCCCCACTCACTCACCCACCCACCCACCCCCCCACTCACTCACCCACCCACTCACCCACCCACCCCCCCACTCGCTCACTCACCCACTCACCCACCCACCCCCCCACTCACTCGCTCACTCACCCACTCACTCACCCACCCCCCCACTCGCTCACTCACCCACTCACCCACCAACCCCCCCACTCGCTCACTCACCCACTCACCCACCCACCCCCCCACTCGCTCACTCACCCACTCACCCACCCACCCCCCCACTCGCTCACCCACCCACCCACCCACCCACCCCCCCACTCGCTCACTCACCCACTCACCCACCCACCCCCCCCACTCGCTCACTCACCCACTCACCCACCCACCCCCCCACTCGCTCACTCACCCACTCACCCACTCACCCACTCACCCACCCACCCCCCCACTCGCTCACTCACCCACTCACCCACCCACCCCGCCACTCGCTCACTCACCCACTCACCCACTCACCCTCTCACCCACCCACCCCCCCACTCGCTCACTCACCCACTCACCCACCCACTCGCTCACTCACCCACTCACCCACCCACCCCCCACTCGCTCACTCACCCACTCACCCACTCTCTCACTCACCCACTCACCCACTCACCCACCCACCCCCCCCACTCGCTCACTCACCCACCCACCCCACCCACCCCACTCACCGCTACTCTCGCCATTCTCTCTCCGCAGCTACCGTGCGCCCCGTTGATGCGGTGGAGCGGGCGAAGTTGGTGGCTCGCTCTCCCGCTCACCCACACACTCGCTCACTCTCTCACTCACCCACTCTCTCACTCACCCACTCACCCACTCACCCACCCACCCCCCCACTCGCTCACTCACTCACCCACTCACCCACCCACCCCCCCACTCGCTCACTCACCCACCCACCCCCCCACTCGCTCACTCACCCACTCACCCACCCACCCCCCCACTCACTCACCCACTCACCCACCCACCCCCCCACTCGCTCACTCACCCACTCACCCACTCACTCACCCACCCCCCCACTCGCTCACTCACCCACTCACCCACTCACCCCCCCACTCACTCACCCACTCACCCACTCACCCACCCACCCCCCCACTCACCCACTCACTCACCCACCCACCCACCCCACTCACCGCTACTCTCGCCATTCTCTCTCCGCAGCTACCGTGCGCCCCGTTGATGCGGTGGAGCGGGAGAAGTTGGTGGCTCGCTCACACCCGCTCACCCACACACTCGCTCACTCTCTCACTCACCCACTCTCTCACTCACCCACTCACCCACCCCCCACTCGCTCACTCACCCACTCACCCACCAACTCACCGACCCACTCACCCACTCACTCACCCACTCACCCACCCACCCCCCACTCGCTCACTCACCCACTCACCCACTCACTCACCCACTCACTCGCTCACTCACCCACTCACCCACCCACCCCCCCACTCGCTCACTCACCCACTCACCCACTCACCCCCCCACTCACTCGCTCACTCACCCACTCACCCACCCACCCCCCCACTCGCTCACTCACCCACTCACCCACCCACCCCCCCACTCACTCGCTCACTCACCCACTCACCCACCCACCCCCCCACTCACTCGCTCACTCACCCACTCACCCACCCACCCCCCCACTCACTCACCCACCCACCCACCCCCCCACTCACTCACCCACCCACTCACCCACCCACCCCCCCCACTCGCTCACTCACCCACTCACCCACCCACCCCCCCCACTCACTCGCTCACTCACCCACTCACTCACCCACCCCCCCACTCGCTCACTCACCCACTCACCCACCAACCCCCCCACTCGCTCACTCACCCACTCACCCACCCACCCCCCCACTCGCTCACTCACCCACTCACCCACCCACCCCCCCACTCGCTCACCCACCCACCCACCCACCCACCCCCCCACTCGCTCACTCACCCACTCACCCACCCACCCCCCCACTCGCTCACTCACCCACTCACTCACCCACCCCCCCACTCGCTCACTCACCCACTCACCCACCCACCCCCCCACTCGCTCACTCACCCACTCACCCACCAACCCCCCCACTCGCTCACTCACCCACTCACCCACCCACCCCCCCCACTCGCTCACCCACCCACCCACCCACCCCACTCACCGCTACTCTCGCCATTCTCTCTCCGCAGCTACCGTGCGCCCCGTTGATGCGGTGGAGCGGGCGAAGTTGGTGGCTCGCTCACCCGCTCACCCACACACTCGCTCACTCTCTCACTCACCCACTCTCTCACTCACCCACTCACCCACTCACCCACCCACCCCCCCACTCGCTCACTCACCCACACACTCGCTCACTCTCTCACTCACCCACTCTCTCACTCACCCACTCACTCGCTCACTCACCCACCCACCCACCCACTCACCCACCCACCCCCCACTCGATCACTCACCCACTCACCCACCCACCCACCCCCCCACTCGCTCACTCACCCACTCACCCACCCACCCCCCCACTCGCTCACTCACCCACTCACCCACCCACCCCCCCACTCACCCACCCACCCCCCACTCGATCACTCACCCACTCACCCACCCACCCACCCACCCCACTCACCGCTACTCTCGCCATTCTCTCTCCGCAGCTACCGTGCGCCCCGTTGATGCGGTGCAGCGGGCGAAGTTGGTGGCTCGCTCACCCGCTCACCCACACACTCGCTCACTCTCTCACTCACCCACCCCCCCACTCGCTCACTCACCCACCCACCCCCCCACTCACTCACCCACTCACCCCCCCACTCGCTCACTCACCCACTCACCCCCCCACTCACTCACCCACCCACCCACCCACCCCCCCACTCACTCACCCACTCACCCCCCCACTCGCTCACTCACCCACTCACCCCCCCACTCGCTCACTCACCCACTCACCCACCCACTCACCCCCCCCACTCACCGCTACGCTCGCCATTCTCTCTCCGCAGCTACCGTGCGCCCCGTTGATGCGGTGGAGCGGGCGAAGTTGGTGGCCTTCGGGGAGTACGTGGCAGAGATCCTGCCCAAGTACGTGCAGCAGGCACAGGTACTCACACTGGGACTCACACTCACACTGGTACACAGGGACTCACACTGGGACTCACACTGGTACACAGGGACTCACACTGGGACTCACACTGGTACACAGGGACTCACACTGGGACTCACACTGGGACTCACACTCACACAAGGACTCACACTCACACTGGTACACAGGGACTCACACTGGGACTCACACTGGGACTCACACTCACACTGGGACTCACACAGGGACTCACACTCACACAAGGACTCACACTCACACTGGTACACAGGGACTCACACTGGGACTCACACAGGGACTCACACTCACACAAGGACTCACACTCACACTGGTACACAGGGACTCACACTGGGACTCACACAGGGACTCACACTCACACAAGGACTCACACTCACACTGGTACACAGGGACTCACACAGGGACTCACACTGGGACTCACACTCACACAAGGACTCACACTCACACTGGTACACAGGGACTCACACTGGGACTCACACAGGGACTCACACTCACACAAGGACTCACACTCACACTCGTACACAGGGACTCACACTGGGACTCACACTGGGACTCACACTCACACAAGGACTCACACTCACACTGGGACTCACACTGGTACACAGGGACTCACACTGGACTCACACTGGGACTCACACTCACACAAGGACTCACACTCACACTGGTACACAGGGACTCACACTGGGACTCACACAGGGACTCACACTCACACAAGGACTCACACTCACACTGGTACACAGGGACTCACACTGGGACTCACACTGGGACTCACACTGGTACACAGGGACTCACACTGGGACTCACACAGGGACTCACAGCTACTCACACTGGACTCACACTGGGACTCACACTGGGACTCACAGCTACTCACACTGGGACTCACACTGGGACTCACACTGGGACTCACACTGGACTCACACTGGGACTCACTCTGGGACTCGCACTGGACTCACACTGGGACTCACACTGGACTCACACTGGACTCACACTGGGACTCACACTGGGACTCACACTGGACTCACACTGGACTCACACTGGGACTCACTCTGGGACTCACACTGGACTCACACTGGACTCACACTGGGACTCACACTGGACTCACACTGGACTCACACTGGGACTCACACTGGGACTCACACTGGACTCACACTGGGACTCACACTGGGACTCACACTGGGACTCACACTGGACTCACACTGGGACTCACACTGGGACTCACACTGGGACTCACTCTGGGACTCACACTGGGACTCACACTGGGACTCACACTGGACTCACACTGGGACTCACACTGGGACTCACACTGGACTCACACTGGGACTCACACTGGGACTCACACTGGACTCGCACTGGGACTCACACTGGGACTCACACTGGACTCACACTGGACTCACACTGGACTCACACTGGACTCACACTGGGACTCACACTGGACTCACACTGGGACTCACACTGGGACTCACACTGGGACTCACACTGGGACTCACTCTGGGACTCACACTCTGGGACTCACACTGAGACTCACACTGGACTCACTCTGGACTCACACTGAGACTCACACTGGACTCACACTGGACTCACACTGGACTCACTCTGGGACTCACACTGGACTCACTCTGGGACTCACACTGGACTCACACTGGGACTCACACTGGGACTCACACTGGGACTCACACTGGACTCACTCTAGGACTCACACTGGGACTCACACTGGGACTCACTCTGGGACTCACACTGGGACTCACACTGGGACTCACACTGGACTCACACTGGGACTCACACTGGGACTCACTCTGGGACTCACACTGGACTCACTCTGGGACTCACACTGGACTCACTCTGGGACTCACACTGGGACTCACACTGGGACTCACACTGGACTCACACTGGGACTCACACTGGGACTCACACTGGGACTCACACTGGACTCACACTGGGACTCACTCTGGACTCACACTGGGACTCACACTGGACTCACTCTGGGACTCACACTGGGACTCACACTGGGACTCACACTGGGACTCACACTGGACTCACTCTGGGACTCACACTGTGACTCACACTGGGACTCACACTGGGACTCACACTGGGACTCACACTGGGACTCACACTGGACTCACACTGGACTCACACTGGGACTCACACTGGGACTCACACTGGACTCACACTGGGACTCACACTGGACTCACACTGGGACTCACACTGGACTCACACTGGGACTCACACTGGACTCACACTGGGACTCACACTGGACTCACACTGGGACTCACACTGGACTCACACTGGGACTCACACTGGACTCACACTGGACTCACACTGGGACTCACACTGGGACTCACACTGGGACTCACACTGGACTCACACTGGGACTCACACTGGGACTCACACTGGACTCACACTGGGACTCACACTGGACTCACACTGGGACTCACACTGGGACTCACACTGGGACTCACACTGGACTCACACTGGGACTCACACTGGGACTCACACTGGGACTCACACTGGACTCACACTGGGACTCACACTGGACTCACACTGGGACTCACACTGGACTCACACTGGGACTCACACTGGACTCACACTGGACTCACACTGGGAATCACACTGGACTCACACTGGACTCACACTGGGACTCACACTTGGACTCACACTGGGACTCACACTGGGACTCACACTGGACTCACGCTGGGACTCACACTGGGACTCACACTTGGACTCACACTGGGACTCACACTGGACTCACACTGGGACTCACACTGGGACTCACACTGGGACTCACACTGGACTCACGCTGGGACTCACACTGGGACTCACACTGGGACTCACTCTGGACTCACACTGGGACTCACTCTGGACTCACACTGGACTCACACTGGGACTCACACTGGGACTCACACTGGGACTCACACTGGACTCACACTGGACTCACACTGGGACTCACACTGGGACTCACTCTGGACTCACACTGGGACTCACTCTGGACTCACACTGGACTCACACTGGGACTCACACTGGGACTCACACTGGGACTCACACTGGACTCACTCTGGGACTCACTCTGGGACTCACACTGGGACTCACACTGGGACTCACTCTGGGACTCACACTGGACTCACACTGGGACTCACACTGGACTCACACTGGGACTCACACTGGACTCACACTGGACTCACACTGGGACTCACACTGGGACTCACTCTGGGACTCACACTGGGACTCACACTGGGACTCACTCTGGGACTCACACTGGACTCACACTGGGACTCACACTGGGACTCACTCTGGGACTCACACTGGGACTCACAGCTACTCAGACTGGGATTCACACTGGGACTCACTCTGGACTCACACTGGACTCACACTGGGACTCACACTGGACTCACACTGGGACTCACACTGGACTCACACTGGGACTCACACTGGGACTCACACTGGACTCACACTGGGACTCACACTGGGACTCACACTGGGACTCACTCTGGACTCACACTGGACTCACACTGGGACTCACACTGGACTCACACTGGGACTCACACTGGACTCACACTGGGACTCACACTGGGACTCACTCTGGGACTCACACTGGACTCACTCTGGGACTCACACTGGACTCACACTGGGACTCACACTGGACTCACACTGGGACTCACACTGGACTCATACTGGGACTCACTCTGGGACTCACACTGGACTCACTCTGGGACTCACACTGGACTCACACTGGACTCACACTGGGACTCACACTGGGACTCACACTGGACTCATACTGGGACTCACTCTGGGACTCACACTGGACTCACTCTGGGACTCACACTGGACTCACACTGGACTCACACTGGGACTCACACTGGGACTCACTCTGGACTCACACTGGACTCACACTGGGACTCACACTGGACTCACACTGGGACTCACACTGGACTCACACTGGGACTCACACTGGACTCATACTGGGACTCACACTGGACTCACACTGGGACTCACACTGGGACTCACACTGGGACTCACACTGGACTCACACTGGGACTCACACTGGACTCACACTGGGACTCACACTGGGACTCACAGCTACTCAGACTGGATTCACACTGGGACTCACTCTGGACTCACACTGGACTCACACTGGGACTCACACTGGACTCACACTGGGACTCACACTGGACTCACACTGGGACTCACACTGGGACTCACACTGGACTCACACTGGGACTCACACTGGGACTCACTCTGGACTCACACTGGACTCACACTGGGACTCACACTGGACTCACACTGGGACTCACACTGGACTCACACTGGGACTCACACTGGGACTCACTCTGGGACTCACACTGGGACTCACACTGGACTCACACTGGACTCACAATGGGACTCACACTGGGACTCACACTGGACTCACTCTGGGACTCACACTGGGACTCACACTGGACTCACACTGGACTCACACTGGGACTCACACTGGGACTCACTCTGGGACTCACACTGGACTCACTCTGGGACTCACACTGGACTCACACTGGACTCACACTGGACTCACACTGGGACTCACACTGGGACTCACACTGGACTCACACTGGACTCACACTGGACTCACACTGGACTCACACTGGACTCACACTGGACTCACACTGGACTCACACTGGGACTCACACTGGACTCACACTGGACTCACACTGGACTCACACTGGGACTCACACTGGACTCACACTGGACTCACACTGGGACTCACACTGGGACTCACACTGGACTCACACTGGACTCACACTGGGACTCACACTGGACTCACACTGGGACTCACACTGGGACTCACACTGGACTCACACTGGGACTCACTCTGGGACTCACACTGGGACTCACTCTGGACTCACTCTGGGACTCACACTGGGACTCACACTGGGACTCACTCTGGGACTCACACTGGACTCACACTGGGACTCACTCTGGGACTCACACTGGACTCACACTGGGACTCACACTGGGACTCACTCTGGACTCACACTGGGACTCACACTGGACTCACACTGGGACTCACTCTGGGACTCACACTGGACTCACTCTGGGACTCACACTGGACTCACACTGGGACTCACACTGGGACTCACTCTGGGACTCACTCTGGGACTCACACTGGGACTCACTCTGGGACTCACACTGGACTCACACTGGGACTCACACTGGGACTCACACTGGACTCACACTGGACTCACACTGGGACTCACACTGGACTCACACTGGACTCACACTGGACTCACACTGGACTCACACTGGGACTCACTCTGGGACTCACACTGGACTCACACTGGACTCACACTGGGACTCACACTGGGACTCACACTGGACTCACACTGGACTCACACTGGGACTCACACTGGACTCACACTGGACTCACACTGGACTCACACTGGACTCACACTGGGACTCACACTGGACTCACACTGGGACTCACACTGGACTCACACTGGACTCACACTGGGACTCACACTGGGACTCACACTGGACTCACACTGGACTCACACTGGACTCACACTGGGACTCACACTGGACTCACACTGGACTCACACTGGACTCACTCTGGGACTCACACTGGGACTCACACTGGACTCACACTGGACTCACACTGGGACTCACACTGGTCTCACACTGGACTCACACTGGACTCACACTGGACTCACACTGGGACTCACACTGGACTCACACTGGACTCACACTGGACTCACACTGGACTCACACTGGACTCACTCTGGGACTCACACTGGGACTCACACTGGACTCACACTGGACTCACACTGGGACTCACACTGGACTCACACTGGACTCACACTGGACTCACACTGGACTCACACTGGGACTCACACTGGACTCACACTGGGACTCACACTGGACTCACACTGGACTCACACTGGGACTCACACTGGGACTCACACTGGACTCACACTGGACTCACACTGGACTCACACTGGGACTCACACTGGACTCACACTGGACTCACACTGGACTCACACTGGGACTCACACTGGGACTCACACTGGACTCACACTGGACTCACACTGGACTCACACTGGACTCACACTGGGACTCACTCTGGGACTCACACTGGACTCACACTGGACTCACTCTGGGACTCACACTGGACTCACACTGGACTCACACTGGACTCACACTGGGACTCACACTGGACTCACACTGGACTCACACTGGGACTCACACTGGACTCACACTGGACTCACACTGGACTCACACTGGGACTCACACTGGGACTCACACTGGACTCACACTGGGACTCACACTGGGACTCACACTGGACTCACACTGGACTCACACTGGACTCACACTGGGACTCACTCTGGGACTCACACTGGGACTCACACTCACACTGTTAATGATGATGGTGATGATGTTAATGATGATGATGGTGATGATGTTAATGATGATGATGATGGTGATGATGGTGATGATGCTGACGATGTTAATGCTGATGATGGTGATGATGTTAATGATGATGATGGTGATGATGCTGATGATGCTGATGATGTTAATGCTGATGATGGTGATGATGCTGATGATGTTAATGATGATGATGGTGATGATGTTAATGATGATGATGGTGATGATGCTGATGATGTTAATGATGATGATGGTGATGATGTTAATGATGATGATGATGGTGATGATGCTGATGATGCTGATGATGTTAATGATGATGATGGTGATGATGTTAATGATGCTGATGATGGTGATGATGCTGATGATGCTGATGATGTTAATGCTGATGATGGTGATGATGTTAATGATGATGATGATGGTGATGATGGTGATGATGGTGATGATGTTAATGCTGATGATGGTGATGATGTTAATGATGATGATGGTGATGATGCTGACGATGTTAATGCTGATGATGGTGATGATGTTAATGATGATGATGGTGATGATGCTGATGATGATGATGATGAAGATGCTGATGATGTTAATGCTGATGATGGTGATGATGTTAATGACGATGATGGTGATGATGTTAATGATGATGATGATGAAGATGCTGATGATGTTAATGCTGATGATGGTGATGATGTTAATGATGATGATGATGGTGATGATGTTAATGATGATGATGCTGATGATGTTAATGCTGGTGATGATGCTGATGATGATGTTAATGATAATGATGATGCTGATGATGTTAATGCTGATGATGGTGATGATGTTAATGCTGATGATGGTGATGTTAATGCTGGTGATGATGCTGATGATGATGTTAATGCTGCTGATGATGATGGTGATGATGATGTTGCTGCTGCAGGTGATGATGTTAATGCTGATGATGCTGATGCTGCTGCTGATGATGCTGATGATTGATGATGGTGATGATGTTAATGCTGATGATGCTGATGCTGCTGCTGATGATGATGATGATGCTGATGATGATGATGATGCTGATGATGATGATGATGCTGCTGCTGATGATGATGATGCTGATGATGATGATGATGCTGCTGATGATGATGATGCTGATGATGATGATGATGATGCTGCTGATGATGATGCTGCTGATGATGATGATGATGCTGCTGATGATGCTGCTGATGATGATGATGCTGATGATGATGATGATGCTGATGCTGCTGCTGCTGATGCTGCTGCTGATGATGATGATGATGCTGATGCTGCTGCTGATGATGCTGCTGCTGCTGATGATGATGCTGCAGGTGACGTGTCACAACGAGTTGGAGCTGCTGATCCACCCCGAGGGAGTGGTGCCTCTCGTCAGCTTCCTCAACGACCACACGAACGCACAGTTCACGAACCTCACGGATCTCACCGCCATCGATGTGCCAACACGCACACACCGCTTCGAGGTGACACACACACAGTGACACACACACAGTGACACACACACACACAGTGACACACACACACAGTGACACACACACAGTGACACACACAGTGACACACACACACAGTGACACACACACAGTGACACACACACACACACAGTGACACACACACACAGTGACACACACAGTGACACACACACACAGTGACACACACACACAGTGACACACACACACACACAGTGACACACACACACAGTGACACACACCGTGACACACGAACGCCCAGTTCACGAACCTCACGGATCTCACCGCCATCGATGTGCCAACACGCACACACCGCTTCGAGGTGATGACACACACAGTGACACACACACAGTGACACACACACACAGTGACACACACACAGTGACACACACACACACACAGTGACACACACACACAGTGACACACACACACACACACAGTGACACACACACACAGTGACACACACACACAGTGACACACACACAGTGACACACACAGTGACACACACACACAGTGACACACACACACAGTGACACACACACACACAGTGACACACACACACAGTGACACACACACACAGTGACACACACACAGTGACACACACACACAGTGACACACACAGTGACACACACACACAGTGACACACACACACAGTGACACACACACACACAGTGACACACACACACAGTGACACACACACACAGTGACACACACACAGTGACACACACACACAGTGACACACACAGTGACACACACACACAGTGACACACACACAGTGACACACACAGTGACACACACACACAGTGACACACACACACAGTGACACACACACACACAGTGACACACACACACAGTGACACACACACACAGTGACACACACACCGTGACACACGAACGCCCAGTTCACGAACCTCACGGATCTCACCGCCATCGATGTGCCAACACGCACACACCGCTTCGAGGTGATGACACACAGTGACACACACACAGTGACACACACACACCGTGACACACACAGTGACACACAAAGATCCCCCGTATAGCCTTAACAGACTGTAGGGGCAAGTGCTGTTAGCGAGCACCTATGAAGGCCGGAACGGCACACGAGGGGGTGGGTGGCCAGCGCCACGCCCGACCGCCTTTGTCTCCCTAGCGGCGATGTTCACTACACACCGCACCAGGTACTCATTTGAGGCTGAGTCGACCTAGGGGAGGCCCAGGACCGGTTCAGATAATCGTCACTGGTGTTAGCCGTGAGCGGGAATCGAACTCGGGTCGCCGGGTTCATAGCGCAGCGCGCTAACACACACACAGACACACACACACACAGTGACACACACACACACAGTGACACACACACACACAGTGACACACACACAGTGACACATACACACAGTGACACACACACACAGTGACACACACACACAGTGACACACACACACAGTGACACACACACACACAGTGACACACACACACACAGTGACACACACACAGTGACACATACACACAGTGACACACACACACAGTGACACACACACAGTGACACACACACACAGTGACACACACACACACAGTGACACACACACACACAGTGACACACACACAGTGACACACACACAGTGACACATACACACAGTGACACACACACACAGTGACACACACACAGTGACACACACACACAGTGACACACACACAGTGACACACACACAGAGTGACACACACACACAGTGACACACACACACACAGTGACACACACACACACAGTGACACACACACAGTGACACATACACACAGTGACACACACACACAGTGACACACACACACACAGTGACACACACACACACAGTGACACACACACAGTGACACATACACACAGTGACACACACACACAGTGACACACACACACAGTGACACACACACACAGTGACACACACACACACAGTGACACACACACACACAGTGACACACACACAGTGACACATACACACAGTGACACACACACACAGTGACACACACACAGTGACACACACACACAGTGACACACACACACACAGTGACACACACACACACAGTGACACACACACAGTGACACACACACAGTGACACATACACACAGTGACACACACACACAGTGACACACACACAGTGACACACACACACAGTGACACACACAGTGACACACACACTGTGACACACCAGGTGGTGTACAACCTGCTGTCGGTGCGTTTCAACGCGAGGCTGCGGGTGAAGACTTACAGTGACGAGCTCACGCCACTCGACTCACTGTGCAGCGTGCACAAGGCCGCCGACTGGTACGAGAGGGAGGTGAGTTCACTCACTCACCACTCACCTACTCACTCACTCACCTACTCACCTACTCACTCACCCACTCACTCACCTACTCACCTACTCACTCACCCACTCACTCACCTACTCACTCACCCACTCACTCACCTACTCACTCACCCACTCACTCACTCAGCTACTCGCTCACCTACTCACCTACTCACTCACCTACTCACCCACTCACTCACCTACTCACTCACCCACTCACTCACCAGCTCACCAGGTCACCTACTCACTCACCTACTCACCTACTCACTCACCTACTCACCTACTCACTCGCCTACACACTCACCAGCTCACCAGGTCACCTACTCAGTCACCCACTCACTCACCCACTCACTCACCCACTTACCCACTCACTCACCTACTCACTCCCTCACCCACTCACTCACCCACTCACTCACCTACTCACTCACCTCACTCACCTACTCACTCACGTACTCACCAAGTCACTCACCTACTCACTCACCCACTCACCAAGTCACTCACCTACTCACTCACCTACTCACTCATCTAGTCACCTACTCACTCACCTACTCACTCACCTACTCACCTACTCGCCAGGTCACTCACCTACCCACCCACTCACTCACCTACTCACTCACTCACTCACCTACTCACTCACCCACTCACTCACCCACTCACTCACTCACTCACCTACTCACCCACTCACCTACTCACCCACTCACTCACCCACTCACCCACTCACTCACCTACTCACCTACTCACTCACTCACTCACTCACCCACTCACCCACTCACTCACCTACTCACCTACTCACCTACTCACTCACCCACTCACTCACCTACTCACCCACTCACTCACCCACTCACTCACCTACTCACCCACTCACTCACCTACTCACCTACTCACTCACCTACTCACCCACTCACTCACCCACTCACTCACCTACTCACCTACTCACCTACTCACTCAGCTACTCGCTCACCTACTCACCTACTCACTCACCTACTCACCCACTCACTCACCTACTCACTCACCCACTCACTCACCAGCTCACCAGGTCACCTACTCACTCACCTACTCACCTACTCACTCACCTACTCACTCACCTACTCACTCGCCTACACACTCACCAGCTCACCAGGTCACCTACTCAGTCACCCACTCACTCACCCACTCACTCACCCACTTACCCACTCACTCACCTACTCACTCACTCACCCACTCACTCACCCACTCACTCACCTACTCACTCACCTACTCACTCACCTACTCACCTACTCACTCACGTACTCACCAAGTCACTCACCTACTCACTCACCCACTCACCAAGTCACTCACCTACTCACTCACCTACTCACTCATCTAGTCACCTACTCACTCACCTACTCACTCACCTACTCACCTACTCGCCAGGTCACTCACCTACCCACCCACTCACTCACCTACTCACTCACTCACTCACCTACTCACTCACCCACTCACTCACCCACTCACCCACTCACTCACCTATTCACCTACTCACTCACCTACTCACCCACTCACCTACTCACCCACTCACCCACCCACTCACCCACTCACCCACTCACTCACCTACTCACTCACTCACCCACTCACCCACTCACTCACCTACTCACTCACTCACCTACTCACCCACTCACTCACCTACTCACCTACTCACTCACCTACTCACCCACTCACTCACCCACTCACTCACCTACTCACCTACTCACCTCTCCCTGCGTGTGTGTGTAGGTGTGGGACATGTACGGTGTCTTCTTCACCTACTCACCCACTCACCTACTCACTCACCCACTCACTCACCTACCCACTCACTCACTCACCTACTCACCTACCCACTCACTCACTCACCTACTCACCCACTCACTCACCTACTCACTCACCCACTCACTCACCTACTCACTCACTCACTCACCTACTCACTCACCTACTCACTCACCTACTCACTCACTCACCTACTCACTCACCTACTCACCCACTCACTCACCTACTCACTCACTCACCCACTCACCAAGTCACTCACCTACTCACTCACCTACTCACCCACTCACTCACCTACTCACTCACTCACCTACTCACCCACTCACTCACCTACTCACTCACCTACTCACCCACTCACTCACCTACTCACTCACCTACTCACCCACTCACTCACCTACTCACCTACTCACCTACTCACCCACTCACTCACCCACTCACTCACCTACTCACCTACTCACCCACTCACTCACCTACTCACTCACCCACTCACCCACTCACTCACCTACTCACCTACTCACCTACTCACTCACTCACTCACCCACTCACCCACTCACTCACCTACTCACTCACCTACTCACCCACTCACTCACCTACTCACTCACCTACTCACCCACTCACTCACCTACTCACCTACTCACCTACTCACCCACTCACTCACCCACTCACTCACCTACTCACCTACTCACCCACTCACTCACCTACTCACTCACCCACTCACCCACTCACTCACCTACTCACCTACTCACCTACTCACTCACTCACTCACTCACCCACTCACCCACTCACTCACCTACTCACCCACTCACTCACCTACTCACTCACCCACTCACCCACTCACTCACCTACTCACCTACTCACTCACTCACTCACCCACTCACCCACTCACTCACCTACTCACCCACTCACTCACCTACTCACTCACCCACTCACCCACTCACTCACCTACTCACCTACTCACCTACTCACTCACTCACTCACCCACTCACCCACTCACTCACCTACTCACTCACCTACTCACCCACTCACTCACCTACTCACTCACCTACTCACCCACTCACTCACCTACTCACCTACTCACCCACTCACTCACCCACTCACTCACCTACTCACCTACTCACCCACTCACTCACCTACTCACTCACCCACTCACCCACTCACTCACCTACTCACCTACTCACTCACTCACTCACCCACTCACCCACTCACTCACCTACTCACCTACTCACTCACTCACTCACCCACTCACTCACCTACTCACCTACTCACTCACTCACTCACCCACTCACCCACTCACTCACCTACTCACTCACTCACCTACTCACTCACCCACTCACTCACCTACTCACCTACTCACCCACTCACTCACCCACTCACCCACTCACTCACCTACTCACCTACTCACTCACTCACTCACCCACTCACCCACTCACTCACCTACTCACTCACTCACCTACTCACTCACCCACTCACTCACCTACTCACCTCTCCCTGCGTGTGTGTGTAGGTGTGGGACATGTACGGAGTCTTCTTCACCTACTCACCCACTCACTCACTCACCTACTCACCCACTCACTCACTCACCTACTCACCCACTCACTCACTCACCCACTCACTCACTCACTCACCTACTCACTCACTCACCTACTCACTCACCTACTCACCTACTCACTCACCCACTCACTCACCTACTCACCTACTCACTCACCTACTCACCCACTCACTCACCTACTCACCTACTCACTCTCCTACTCACTCACTCACTCACCCACTCACTCACTCACCCACTCACCCACTCACTCACCTACTCACTCACTCACTCACCCACTCACTCACCTACTCACTCACTCACTCACCCACTCACTCACCTACTCACTCACTCACTCACCTACTCACTCACCCACTCACCTACTCACTCACCTACTCACTCACCCACTCACTCACCTACTCACCTCTCCCTGCGTGTGTGTGTAGGTGTGGGACATGTACGGAGTCTTCTTCACCTACTCACCCACTCACTCACTCACCTACTCACCCACTCACTCACTCACCTACTCACCCACTCACTCACTCACTCACTCACTCACTCACTCACTCACCTACTCACTCTCCTACTCACTCACTCACCTACTCACTCACCTACTCACCTACTCACTCACCCACTCACTCACCTACTCACCTACTCACTCACCTACTCACCCACTCACTCACCTACTCACCTACTCACTCTCCTACTCACTCACTCACTCACCCACTCACTCACTCACCCACTCACCCACTCACTCACCTACTCACTCACTCACTCACCCACTCACTCACCTACTCACTCACTCACTCACCTACTCACTCACCCACTCACCTACTCACTCACCCACTCACTCACCCACTCACCCACTCACTCACCTACTCACCTACTCACCTACTCACTCACCTACTCACCCACTCACTCACCCACTCACTCACCTACTCACTCACCTACTCACCCACTCACTCACCTACTCACTCACCTACTCACCCACTCACTCACCTACTCACCTACTCACCTACTCACCCACTCACTCACCCACTCACTCACCTACTCACCTACTCACCCACTCACTCACCTACTCACTCACCCACTCACCCACTCACTCACCTACTCACCTACTCACCTACTCACTCACTCACTCACTCACCACTCACCCACTCACTCACCTACTCACCCACTCACTCACCTACTCACTCACCCACTCACCCACTCACTCACCTACTCACCTACTCACTCACTCACTCACCCACTCACCCACTCACTCACCTACTCACCCACTCACTCACCTACTCACTCACCCACTCACCCACTCACTCACCTACTCACCTACTCACCTACTCACTCACTCACTCACCCACTCACCCACTCACTCACCTACTCACTCACCTACTCACCCACTCACTCACCTACTCACTCACCTACTCACCCACTCACTCACCTACTCACCTACTCACCCACTCACTCACCCACTCACTCACCTACTCACCTACTCACCCACTCACTCACCTACTCACTCACCCACTCACCCACTCACTCACCTACTCACCTACTCACTCACTCACTCACCCACTCACCCACTCACTCACCTACTCACCTACTCACTCACTCACTCACCCACTCACCCACTCACTCACCTACTCACCTACTCACTCACTCACTCACCCACTCACCCACTCACTCACCTACTCACTCACTCACCTACTCACTCACCCACTCACTCACCTACTCACCTACTCACCCACTCACTCACCCACTCACCCACTCACTCACCTACTCACCTACTCACTCACTCACTCACCCACTCACCCACTCACTCACCTACTCACTCACTCACCTACTCACTCACCCACTCACTCACCTACTCACCTCTCCCTGCGTGTGTGTGTAGGTGTGGGACATGTACGGAGTCTTCTTCACCTACTCACCCACTCACTCACTCACCTACTCACCCACTCACTCACTCACCCACTCACTCACCCACTCACTCACTCACTCACCTACTCACCCACTCACTCACTCACCCACTCACTCACTCACTCACCTACTCACTCTCCTACTCACTCACTCACCTACTCACTCACCTACTCACCTACTCACTCACCCACTCACTCACCTACTCACCTACTCACTCACCTACTCACCCACTCACTCACCTACTCACCTACTCACTCTCCTACTCACTCACTCACTCACCCACTCACTCACTCACCCACTCACTCACCCACTCACCCACTCACTCACCTACTCACTCACTCACTCACCCACTCACTCACCTACTCACTCACTCACTCACCTACTCACTCACCCACTCACTCACCCACTCACCTACTCACTCACCCACTCACTCACCCACTCACCCACTCACTCACCTACTCACCTACTCACCTACTCACTCACCTACTCACCCACTCACTCACCCACTCACTCACCTACTCACTCACTCACCCACTCACTCACCTACTCACCTACTCACCTCTCCCTGCGTGTGTGTGTAGGTGTGGGATATGTACGGTGTCTTTTTCACCAACTCACTTACTCACCTACCCACTCACCCACTCACTCACCTACTCACCTACTCACCTACTCACTCACCCACTCACTCACCTACTCACCTATTCACCTCTCCCTGCGTGTGTGTGTAGGTGTGGGATATGTACGGTGTCTTCTTCTCGGCCCACCCGGACCTCCGGCGCATCCTCACCGACTACGGGTTCCAGGGACATCCCTTCCGCAAGGACTTCCCCCTCTCGGGATTCGTGGAGGTGAGTCACTCACTGACTCACTCGCTGAGTCACTCACTCACTGACTCACTCAGTCACTCACTCGCTCGCTGACTCAGTCACTCGCTCAGTCACTCGCTCAGTCACTCGCTCAGTCACTCGCTCACTCGCTCACTCACTCACTCGCTCGCTCACTCACTCACTCGCTGACTTACTCACTCACTCACTCAGTCACTCGCTCACTGACTCACTCACTGAGTCACTGACTCACTCACTCACTCGCTCACTCGCTGACTCACTCACTCACTCACTCACTGACTCACTCACTGACTCACTCGCTGACTCACTCACTCACTCACTGACTCACTGACTCACTCACTGACTACGGGTTCCAGGGACATCCCTTCCGCAAGGACTTCCCCCTCTCGGGATTCGTGGAGGTGAGTCACTCACTGACTCACTCGCTGAGTCACTCACTCACTGACTCACTCAGTCACTCGCTCACTCGCTGACTCGCTCACTCACCCACTCACTCGCTGACTCACTGACTCACTCAGTCACTCACTCACTCACTGACTCACTGATTCACTCACTCACTCACTGACTCACTCGCTGACTCACTCACTGTGGTGGGTGACTCTGTGTGTCTCTGTGTGTCTCTGTGTGTCTCTATGTGTTGACTCTATGGGTGACTCTATGGGTGACTCTCTGGGTGACTCTCTGTGTGCCCCACCAGGTGCGCTACGACGACGAGCTGAAGCGAGTGGTGTGTCTCTATGTGACTCTATGGGTGACTCTCTGGGTGACTCTATGGGTGACTCTATGGGTGACTCTCTGGGTGACTCTCTGTGTGCCCCACCAGGTGCGCTACGACGACGAGCTGAAGCGAGTGGTGGCCGAGCCTCTGGAGCTGAGTCAGGAGTTCCGCAAGTTCGACCTGACCTCCCCGTGGGAGACTTTCCCCGCTCACCGGGGGGCTCTGGACTCCCCCAAAGAGCCCCCCAAACAAGTCTGAGTGGTCACAGCCCCCCCCAGCCCCCCAGCCCCCCAGCAGAATCACACAAAGGCCCCCCGTCATTGGACGGTGTTTAAAACGTGACGTTTTGCAGTAGCAGCATCAGCAGCAGCAGCAGCATCAGAAATAATAAGCGTCATCATCAGCAGCGTCCTCGTCATCAGCATCATCATCATCAGCAGCGTTATCATCAGCAGCAGAAACGGAAGCAGCATCATCAGCAGCGTCATCAGCATCATCAGCAGCAGCGTCGTCATCAGCAGCAGCAGCATCATCATCATCATCAGCACTATCATCATCAGCAGCAGCAGCAACAGCAGCAGCATCATCATCAGCATCAGCAGCAGCGTCATCATCAGCACTATCATCAGCAGCATCGTCATCATCATCGTCACCAACATCATCAGCATCATCAGCAGCGTCATCATCATCAGCATCAGTAGCGTCATCATCAGCATCATCATCAGTAGCGTCATCATCATCAGCAGCGTCATCATCAGCACTATCATCATCAGCAGCAGCAACAGCAGCAGCGTCATCATCAGCATCAGCAGCAGCGTCATCATCAGCACTATCATCAGCAGCATCGTCATCATCAACGTCACCAACATCATCAGCATCATCAGCAGTAGCGTCATCAGCATCATCAGCAGCAGCGTCGTTATCAGCAGCAGCAGCATCAGCAGCAGCGTCATCATCATCAGCACTATCATCTGCAGCATCGTCATCATCATCGTCACCAACATCATCAGCATCATCAGCAGTAGCGTCATCATCATCAGCAGCGTCATCATCATCAGCATCATCATCATCAGCACTATCATCATCATCATCATCGGCACGTGTGTGTGGCACGGGTGGTGTGAGTCGAGTCTGTGGGCTGGGATAATAAAGATGTCTGTGCCTGGAGCTCCACCGCAGATTCTCACGGGAATTCGTTCCTTCACGCACCGGTACAGAATCAAAGCTCCCCCGTGTAGCCTTCATCAGGCTGTAGGGGCAAGTGCCCGGCCGGGTATCGGGGAGGGTACGGGTACGGGGGTAGCCGGTTGCGACCCTGGTGCGGCCGGGTACGGGTACGGGTAGGCCGTGAGTCACTGCTGAGTCACCGTGATTGTCACTCATTTCCCAACGTCTTGTGTCTCTTCTCACAATTCAGGTTCCTAGAATCAACCCACCCGCCATGCCTGCAACGTGGCTTCATCCCAGAGGTCGCAATCGGGTACCCGATACCCGTACCCGGCTGGGTAGGGTACGGGTACGGCCGGGTACGGGTAGGCCGTGAGTCACTGCTGAGTCACCGTGATTGTCACTCATTTCCCAACGTCTTGTGTCTCTTCTCACAATTCAAGTTCCTAGAATCAACCCACCCGCCATGCCTGCAACGTGGCTTCATCCCAGAGGTCGCAATCGGGTACCCGATACCCGTACCCGGCTGGGTAGGGTACGGGTACGGCCGGGTACGGGTAGGCCGTGAGTCACTGCTGAGTCACCGTGATTGTCACTCATTTCCCAACGTCTTGTGTCTCTTCTCACAATTCAAGTTCCTAGAATCAACCCACCCGCCATGCCTGCAACGTGGCTTCATCCCAGAGGTCGCAATCGGGTACCCGATACCCGTACCCGGCTGGGTAGGGTACGGGTACGGCCGGGTACGGGTAGGCCGTGAGTCACTGCTGAGTCACCGTGATTGCCACTCATCTCCCAACGTCTTGTGTCTCTTCTCACAATTCAGGTTCCTAGAATCAACCCACCCGCCATGCCTGCAACGTGGCTTCATCCCAGAGGTCGCAATCATGTACCCGATACCCGTACCCTACCCGATACCCGTACCCTACCCGATACCCGTACCCTCCCCGATACCCGTACCCTACCCGATACCCGTACCCTACCCGATGCCCGTATCCTACCCGATACCCGTACCCTACCCGATGCCCGTACCCTACCCGATGCCCGTACCCTACCCGATGCCCGTACCCTACCCGATGCCCGTACCCTACCCGATGCCCGTACCCTACCCGATACCCGTACCCTACCCGATACCCGTACCCTACCCGATGCCCGTACCCTACCCGATGCCCGTACCCTACCCGATGCCCGTACCCTACCCGATGCCCGTACCCTACCCGATACCCGTACCCTACCCGATGCCCGTACCCTACCCGATGCCCGTACCCTACCCGATGCCCGTACCCTACCCGATACTCGTACCCTACCCGATACCCTTACCCTACCCGATACCCGTACCCTACCCGATACCCGTACCCTACCCGATACCCGTACCCTACCCGATACCCGTATCCTCCCCGATACCTGTACCCTACCCGATACCCGTACCCTACCCGATGCCCGTACCCTACCCGATGCCCGTACCCTACCCGATGCCCGTACCCTACCCGATGCCCGTACCCTACCCGATGCCCGTACCCTACCCGATACCCGTACCCTACCCGATACCCGTACCCTACCCGATGCCCGTACCCTACCCGATGCCCGTACCCTACCCGATGCCCGTACCCTACCCGATGCCCGTACCCTACCCGATGCCCGTACCCTACCCGATGCCCGTACCCTACCCGATGCCCGTACCCTACCCGATACCCGTACCCTACCCGATACCCGTACCCTACCCGATGCCCGTACCCTACCCGATGCCCGTACCCTACCCGATGCCCGTACCCTACCCGATACCCGTACCCTCCCCGATACCCGTACCCTACCCGATACCCGTACCCTACCCGTACCTGGCCGGGTACGGGTATGTGTACGGGTAGGGTACGGCCGGGTACGGGTACGGCCGGGGTACGGGTACCCGTTTGCGACCCTGGTGCGGCCGGGTACGGGTAAGGAATCAACAAACGTTTGCGTCCTCTGCACCGAAGTCCTCGGCCTAAGAAAGGCTTCAAGGGCACCCACCCCCCAAGGCCTCGCTCGTAGGTCAAGGGTCACGGGGAAAGCCGCTACCCGGCATCGTACGACCGGGCGATTATCTCATCTGGGATGGCGTTGCCACCTCCTCTGGGGCTCAGCTTGACCAAAGATTGTCACGGTGAAGTTGCAACGACGGTGGTGCAAAAACAAAAAGGGTGTCAGCTTTGTCGCCAGATAGAAGGGTTAAAATAACAATTGTCATTTTTTTTTACTGGCAAATGAGGCTCCAATGGTGTAAATATCAGAGTTGTGTTTGTTGTTTGCATTGCGACTGCAGGTATTGCGGTCCACGCAAACATGACTCCTCGTAAAAGAAAGGTGTCAGTTTTGTCGCCAGATAGAAGGGTTAAAAAACAATTGTCAATTTGTTTACTGGCAAATGAGGTTCCAATGGTGTAAATATCAGAGTTGTGTTCTTAGTTTGCATTGCGACTGCAGGTATTGCGGTCCACGCAAACATGACTCCTCGAAAAAGAAAGGTGTCAGTTTTGTCGCCAGATAGAAGGGTTAAAAAACAATTGTCAATTTGTTTACTGGCAAATGAGGTTCCAATGGTGTAAATATCAGAGTTGTGTTCTTAGTTTGCATTGCGACTGCAGGTATTGCGGTCCACGCAAACATGACTCCTCGAAAAAGAAAGGTGTCAGTTTTGTCGCCAGATAGAAGGGTTAAAAAACTATTGTCAATTTGTTTACTGGCAAATGAGGTTCCAATTGTGTAAATATCAGAGTTGTGTTTTTTGTTTGCATTGCGACTGCAGGTATTGCGGTCTACGCAAACATGACTCCTCGTAAAAGAAAGGTGTCAGTTTTGTCGCCAGATAGAAGGGTTAAAAAACAATTGTCATTTTTTTTACTGCCAAATGAGGTTCCAATGGTGTAAATATCAGAGTTGTGTTCTTTGTTTGCATTGCGACTGCAGGTATTGCGGTCTACGCAAACATGACTCCTCGTAAAAGAAAGGTGTCAGTTTTGTCGCCAGATAGAAGGGTTAAAAAACTATTGTCATTTTTTTTACTGGCAAATGAGGCTCCAATGGTGTAAATATCAGCGCCTTGACAAAGGACTAATCCCATATCTACTTTTCCCATAGATATGCTAAATTCCTCTTGATGTGCAAATTCCTTTATCAAGGCGCCCTTCCTCCCCTAACCCAGCAGCTTAAATATACGCTGCCAAGCCTGGTGGTGTTTCATTCAGACGCTGTCTTTCCGACAGACCTGTTCTTCACCTGAGGACGGCTGCTTGCGTTGTGGCCGAAACGTCGTGAGAATTGTATTTTATTTTATTTTTATTATTTTATTACTTCCCTTCTACGTGACTTTACCGAAAGAACCAAGGAGATGAATCCCTGCTGCAGTCACGAAAGCTTTAAATCGAAAAAGCTACCTGGTCTGTCGCTCTGTCACGAAGCTTCGGGTCTTCTCGGCCACGGTCATTCCCTCCCTTCTCTACGCTTGCGAAACGTGGACCCCCCCTAATGAAACATCTCCGCCGGTTAGAAACATTCAGGCTGGCCTGCCTACGATCCATCCTGGGTTTAACCTGCAGGCTGGATTGTGTGAGGAGCTCACAAATCCTTGAAAGATCTGGACAAAGGCCCATCGGTGAGCTCATCCGGCAGGCAAGGCTGCGTTGGCTGGGCCATGTAGCCCGCATGCCCAGCCACCGCATGCCTAAACAGCTTTTGTTCGGCCAGATAGAGGGGGCTAAACGGGCACGGCACGGGCTAGAGAAGAGATGGAGTGATGTGGTACAGGAGGACGTGGAGCTGAGTGGACTTGCCGATGACCGGTACCAGCGGTGTCAAGATGGGCCTCAGTGGAGGAGGCTCGTGAAGGACGCTACTGGGCAGTTGGAGGCAGTCGCCCTCCAACAACAACGGAGGGCGGAGGAGCGACGCTCACAACAACGAGCGGAGCGCCGGGTGGCTAAAGCACAGCAAGTTGGCACAGTAGGGGGCACAGGTGGTGCATCAGCCACTCATCTCGGTCATCTCGGTCAGTCGACCCGTGGCACCTGCTGGGTCTGCCCCGTGACCTCCTGCCAGCGGGCGTTCGACACTTCACGTGGCAGCCTCAAGGTGCACATGGCCTGGCACAAGCGTCGTGGTGACGTCACCGCCACTTCGTGGCGAATGGCGGTTATATGTGAGTGGTGTGTGTGTGTAATGTGTATGGGTTGGTGGTGTTTTACTGGTGTTTATGTGTGCGTGGCGTGTGTGATCTGTGTGAGTGGTGTGTGAGTGGTGTGTGAGTGGTGTGTGAGTGGGGTGTGTGTGGGGTGTGAGTGGTGTGTGGTGTGTGAGTGGTGTGTGAGTGGGGTGTGAGTGGTGTGTGAGTGGTGTGTGAGTGGTGTGTGTGTGGGGTGTGAGTGGTGTGTGAGTGGTGTGTGAGTGGTGTGTGAGTGGTGTGTGTGTGGGGTGTGAGTGGTGTGTGTGTGGTGTGTGAGTGGTGTGTGTGTGGGGTGTGAGTGGTGTGTGTGTGGGGTGTGAGTGGTGTGTGAGTGGTGTGTGAGTGGTGTGTGAGTGGTGTGTGTGTGGGGTGTGAGTGGGGTGTGAGTGGTGTGTGTGTGGGGTGTGAGTGGGGTGTGTGTGGGGTGTGAGTGGGGTGTGTGTGGGGTGTGAGTGGTGTGTGTGTGGGGTGTGAGTGGTGTGTGAGTGGTGTGTGAGTGGTGTGTGTGTGGGGTGTGAGTGGTGTGTGTGTGGGGTGTGAGTGGGGTGTGTGTGTGGGGTGTGAGTGGGGTGTGTGTGTGGGGTGTGAGTGGTGTGTGTGTGGGGTGTGAGTGGTGTGTGTGTGGGGTGTGAGTGGGGTGTGTGTGGGGTGTGAGTGGTGTGTGTGTGGTGTGTGAGTGGTGTGTGTGTGGGGTGTGTGTGGGGTGTGAGT
>NW_027621293.1:0-25000 GCF_964198595.1 Lampetra fluviatilis | reverse complement strand
CACAGACACACAGACACACATACACACACACATACATACACACACTCACCACATATGCACACACATACATATTGGGAGTTGTGGGGGTGGAGTGCCCGATGGTACAAAATACCCAGGCAGGTGCTTCGTTTTGGTGGGGCTGATGGTAAGGCCCCACCTCTTAGTGGCACGCTCCAGTCTCAGCAGCAGCGTCTCCAACTCCTTCTCTGAGTGAGCAGCTATTACCAAATCATCGGCATACATAACGTGGTTGACCAATAGGGAGCCATCCCTTGACCGCACCCGGGCATTGATCAGCCTTCCATTGTATCTGTACCAGATGAAATTCCCCCAGTACAGCTATTGAAGGCTTCAAGAACTACGTGGTCGAAATAGATGTTAAATAATGTGGGAGCCAGAGGACATCCCTGCCGCACCCCAAGGTGCACAGGGAAAGGCTCTGACTCCCGGCCACGTAGTTTTACCCGGGCCCGCTCACCATCATGAAGGTCCTTAATGATCGTGAGCAGAGGGTCAGGGACTCTGAAAGCACGAAGAACAACCCAGAGCCCAAGACCTACTGATGGTATCATAGGCCTTGACCAAGTCAATAAAGCAGAGATGTAGGTCTTGTTGGAATTCCCTAGACCCCCTTCTTAAAGACGGGGACCACCAGGGCATCCTTCCAATCCTGTGGAACCCGTCCAGTGGTCCAGACTGTTGTTATGATGTCATATAGGGCAGTCTGTGCACAAACGCCACCCTCCCTCAGCATTTCGCTTGGGAGATCATCTCTGCCCGGTGCCTTTCCTGGTCTCAGACTCTGGATCGCCTTCAGTACTTCCTCAACAGATGGCACCTCAGCCAGCCACTCACAGGGGGTGACTTCTTCCAATATTTTAGGCACGGCAGCCTCAGCAGGGTCATCCCCACTTTGCCCCACGATGTTTTCCAGGCTGAGGGGTCTCCCCTCCCCCAGGACCTCACAGAAATGCTCAGGAAATCTGAAAACCTGTTCCTGGGGGTCGGAGATTGAATCACCGTTCTTTCCCTTAATGATGGCAATAAGTGTGGTGCTTCAAGTTACTTTTTTGATGGAAGTAAATAGTGATTTGTGATCGCGGGCCACTGAGGCAGACTCCATCTCATCAGCAACCCGCGACCACCACCCATCATCCTTGCAGCGCCTTACGGCTCTCCGAACCTCCGAGCGAAGGCTGCGGTAAACCTCCTCATTCTCTGACGTGGGATGCTGTAGCCGGTGAGAGTGGGTCTGTCGCATTTTCTCAACCATCCTGAACACCTCCTCTGTCAGCCAGGGTCTCTGGGGAGGTCTGGACCGCGTACCCAAAGCAGCCATTGCAGCTGCATGAGTCACAGTCTTAAACCTCGCCCATTGACCCTCGACATCAGGTGGAGTGGGGGACGATGCCAACCCCAGCTACAAGCGATGATGAAATTCTCGCTTGCAACTTTCATCAGCTAGCTGAGACCAGGCCACTGTCAGTTTGAATGGGGTCCTGGGTTTACACCCACCACCGGAGTGGAAGAATGGCAGGCGCATCTTACAGATGGCAAGTCGATGGTCAGAGGGCAGATCAGCTCCACGGTAGGTCCTGGTGTCAAGGACATGGGCTCGCATCCACTGGTCCGTCACTATGTAGTCCAGCAGATGTTCTTGCTTGGACCCGGCATGCATCCATGATGTAGTGTGGATGCGCCGATGCCGGAACAGCGTGTTGGTAATTACAAGCCCATGGGCTGCACAAAAATCTAGCAGCCTCCTGCCGTTGTTATTGAGCTGATCTGGCCCATGGCACCAATCACTCCAGACCAGGTGCCAGCATCGTGACCAACTCGGGCATTGAAGTCACCCAACAAGATGACTCTGTCCCGAGTGGCCACTTTAGCCAGCACCTGTGACAGGAGGTCATATAAGGTATCTGACTCATCGGCCTTGCCTGCATCCCTCCACGGATGTTCATCTTCGGTGGGGGCATAAGTAACCACGACCACCACTCCTCGCCTCCGGTTGATGGGAAGGCGAGCCCAAAGTAGCCTGGGGCTTAAAGCTTCCCACACCTCACCGCCACGCTCCCACGCCCCCTTCATTCTTTTGTTCAGAAGAAGAGCCACTCCCTGTTGTTTGGCAGTCTCCTGCCCCGAGTAGAGGACTGTCCACCCCTCATGGTGGCAGGAGCCAGAGCCGGTCCACCGGACCTCTTGAATAGCACAGAGATCCAGGCGGCACCGGTCCAGCTCCCGACAGAGGAGTGGCAGCCTCTCCTCCGCAGCGAGCGCTCGAACATTCCACGTGGCCACACGCAGTGGCTTTTTGTTGTTTATGGAGGAGCCCCGAGGGTGAAGATTCAGTCTCCTGGCTCCGCCAAATGTGGTTGGGCCAGGAGACGTCATAGACGCCTGTCCCCCCGGGGCCTCTGGCACAAGCTTATTTATTAGATATTTTCGACGTGGTTTAGTGGTAAGTAATTGAAGGTGTAGGGGTTACCAGCCCCTCGCACCCGTCCAGAGCCCCCATTTGGCCGCTGTGGTGGTCACAGACGCCACGAGGGGAGAGGCCAATCGGAATTGGCCCTCCCCCCACGGCACTGCCCACCACAACGTTGCCCGTCCGGCGCCACGAGGAGGTAGGGGGTTGTTTTTGCCGGACACGTACATGCACACACAGACATATACACACAGACACATATACACAGACACATATACACACAGACATATACACACAGACACATATACACAGACACATACACATACATACACATAGATAGACACATACACACGCACAGATGCATACACGTAGATACATACACACAGATTCATACAGATACATACACACAGATACATACACGTAGATACATACACACAGATTCATACAGATACAGATACATACACACAGATACATACACGTAGATACATACACACAAATTCATACAGATACATACGCACAGATACATACACACAGATACACACACACAGATTCACACGTACATTCTTCACACACGTACACACACAAAGATCCCCCGTGTAGGCTTAACAGCCTGTAGGGGCAAGTGCTGTTAGCGAGCACCTATTATGGTAGAGTAAGGCACACGAGGGGGGAGGGTGGCCAGCACCACGCCCGACCGCCTTTGTCTCCACCCCCCAGTAGCGATGTGTACACACCACACAAGGCACTGATTTGAGGCTGAGTCGACCTAGGGGAGGACCAGGACCGGTTCAGATAATCGCTATCAGTGGGATCTTTGTCTGTGTGTAGGTGCTGCTGCTACTGACAGCACTTGCCCTACAGCCCTGCTAGAGGCTACACGGGGGAGCTTTGTCTGTGTATAGGTGCTGCTGCTACTGACAGCACTTGCCCTACAGCCCTGTTAGAGGCTACACGGGGGAGCTTTGTCTGTGTATAGTTGCTGCTGCTACTGACAGCACTTGCCCTACAGTCCTGCTAGAGGCTACACGGGGGAGCTTTGTCTGTGTATAGTTGCTGCTGCTACTGACAGCACTTGCCCCTACAGTCCTGCTAGAGGCTACACGGGGGAGCTTTGTCTGTATATAGTTGCTGCTGCTACTGACAGTACTTGCCCCTACAGTCCTGCTAGAGGCTACACGGGGGAGCTTTGTCTGTGTATAGTTGCTGCTGCTACTGACAGCACTTGCCCCTACAGCCCTGCTAGAGGCTACACGGGGGAGCTTTGTCTGTGTATAGGCGCTGCTGCTACTGACAGCACTTGCCCTACAGCCCTGCTAGAGGCTACACGGGGGAGCTTTGTCTGTGTATAGGTGCTGCTGCTACTGACAGCACTTGCCCTACAGCCCTGCTAGAGGCTACACGGGGGAGCTTTGTCTGTGTATAGGCGCTGCTGCTACTAGCAGCACTTGCCCCTACAGCCCTGCTAGAGGCTACACGGGGGAGCTTTGTCTGTGTGTAGGTGCTGCTGCTACTGACAGCACTTGCCCCTACAGCCCTGCTAGAGGCTACACGGGGGAGCTTTGTCTGTGTATAGTTGCTGCTGCTACTGACAGCACTTGCCCCTACAGCCCTGCTAGAGGCTACACGGGGGAGCTTTGTCTGTGTATAGGCGCTGCTGCTACTAGCAGCACTTGCCCCTACAGCCCTGTTAGAGGCTACACGGGGGAGCTTTGTCTGTGTATAGGCGCTGCTGCTACTAGCAGCACTTGCCCCTACAGCCCTGCTAGAGGCTACACGGGGGAGCTTTGTCTGTGTGTGCGTGTGTGGTCTGTGGTGTTGGAACTATTTGTGAGATTCAAGCCACTCTCTGTTATCAGTCGCTACAGACATCGAAAGCCTCACGGAGACCCCCACAGGGTTCAGTGTCAATCACTGAGACCCCCGCAGGGTTCAGTGTTAATCACTGAGACCCCCGCAGGGTTCAGTGTCAATCGCTGAGACCCCCGCAGGGTTCAGTGTTAATCACTGAGACCCCCGCAGGGTTCAGTGTCAATCACTGAGACCCCCGCAGGGTTCAGTGTCAATCACTGAGACCCCCGCAGGGTTCAGTGTCAATCACTGAGACCCCCGCAGGGTTCAGTGTTAATCACTGAGACCCCCGCAGGGTTCAGTGTCAATCACTGAGACCCCCGCAGGGTTCAGTGTTAATCACTGAGACCCCCGCAGGGTTCAGTGTCAATCACTGAGACCCCCACAGGGTTCAGTGTTCATCACTGAGACCCCCACAGGGTTCAGTGTTCATCACTGAGACTCCCACAGGGTTCAGTGTTAATCACTGAGACTCCCACAGGGTTCAGTGTTAATCGCTGAGACTCCCACAGGGTTCAGTGTTCATCACTGAGACCCCCACAGGGTTCAGTGTTCATCACTGAGACCCCCACAGGGTTCAGTGTTCATCACTGAGACCCCCACAGGGTTCAGTGTTCATCACTGAGACTCCCACAGGGTTCAGTGTCAAACACTGAGACCCCCACAGGGTTCAGTGTCAATCACTGAGACCCCCACAGGGTTCAGTGTTCATCACTGAGACCCCCACAGGGTTCAGTGTTCATCACTGAGACTCCCACAGGGTTCAGTGTTAATCACTGAGACCCCCACAGGGTTCAGTGTCAATCACTGAGACCCCCACAGGGTTCAGTGTTCATCACTGAGACCCCCACAGGGTTCAGTGTTCATCACTGAGACCCCCACAGGGTTCAGTGTCAATCACTGAGACCCCCACAGGGTTCAGTGTTCATCACTGAGACCCCCACAGGGTTCAGTGTTAATCACTGAGACCCCCACAGGGTTCAGTGTTCATCACTGAGACCCCCACAGGGTTCAGTGTTCATCACTGAGACCCCCACAGGGTTCAGTGTCAATCACTGAGACCCCCACAGGGTTCAGTGTCAATCACTGAGACCCCCACAGGGTTCAGTGTTAATCACTGAGACCCCCACAGGGTTCAGTGTTAATCACTGAGACCCCCACAGGGTTCAGTGTTAATCACTGAGACTCCCACAGGGTTCAGTGTTAATCACTGAGACCCCCACAGGGTTCAGAGTTAATCACTGAGACTCCCACAGGGTTCAGTGTTAATCGCTGAGACCCCCACAGGGTTCAGTGTCAATCACTGAGACTCCCACAGGGTTCAGTGTTAATCACTGAGACTCCCACAGGGTTCAGTGTTAATCACTGAGACCCCCGCAGGGTTCAGTGGTGGAGGGAGGGGGGGGGGTTAGAGTGTAGAGGGGGTTAAGGGGGTAAAGTGGGGGGGGGAGGGGGTTTAGAGGGGGGGGGGGGTGAGAGGGGGGGGTGAGTGGGGGGGCGAGAGGGGGGGTCAGAGGGGAGGGGCTAGGGGGGTGAGGAGGGGGGTGAGAAGGGGGGGTGAGAGGGGGGGGGTGAGAGGGGAGGGGAGGGGCTAGGCGGGGTGAGAGGGTGGGGGGTGAGAGGGGAGGGGCTAGGGGGGGGTGAGAGGGGGGGTGAGAGGGGAGGGGCTAGGGGGGGTGAGAGGGGAGGGGCTAGGCGGGGTGAGAGGGTGGGGGGTGAGAGGGGAGGGGCTAGGGGGGGGTGAGAGGGGGGGTGAGAGGGGAGGGGCTAGGGGGGGTGAGAGGGGAGGGGCTAGGGGGGGGTGAGAGGGGAGGGGCTAGGGGGGGGGGTGAGAGGGGAGGGGCTAGGGGGGGGGTGAGAGGGGAGGGGCTAGGGGGGGGTGAGAGGGGAGGGGCTAGGGGGGGTGAGAGGGGAGGGGCTAGGGGGGGGGGGTGATTCTCTTATCTGCGTGTCCACGGTCATCCTTCCTGTGCTGGGTGAGAGACCGCACACACAGACAAAGCTCCCCCGTGTAGCCTCTAGCAGGGCTGTAGGGGCAAGTGCTGTCAGTAGCAGCAGCACCTACACACAGACAAAGCTCCCCCGTGTAGCCTCTAACAGGGCTGTAGGGGCAAGTGCTGTCAGTAGCGTAGTAGCAGCAGCGCCTACACAAAGACAAAGCTCCCCCGTGTAGCCTCTAGCAGGGCTGCAGGGGCAAGTGCTGTCAGTAGCGTAGTAGCAGCAGCGCCTACACACAGACAAAGCTCCCCCGTGTAGCCTCTCGCAGGGCTGTAGGGGCAAGTGCTGTTAGTAGCGTAGTAGCAGCAGCACCTACACACAGACAAAGCTCCCCCGTGTAGCCTCTCGCAGGGCTGTAGGGGCAAGTGCTGTTAGTAGCGTAGTAGCAGCAGCACCTACACACAGACAAAGCTCCCCCGTGTAGCCTCTAGCAGGGCTGTAGGGGCAAGTGCTGTCAGTAGCAAGTAGCAGCAGCGCCTACACACAGACAAAGCTCCCCCGTGTAGCCTCTCGCAGGGCTGTAGGGGCAAGTGCTGTCAGTAGCAAGTAGCAGCAGCGCCTACACACAGACAAAGCTCCCCCGTGTAGCCTCTCGCAGGGCTGTAGGGGCAAGTGCTGTCAGTAGCAAGTAGCAGCAGCGCCTACACACAGACAAAGCTCCCCCGTGTAGCCTCTCGCAGGGCTGTAGGGGCAAGTGCTGTCAGTAGCGAGCAGCAGCAGCGCCTGTGATCACTCTGAGGGGTCGTGGGGTCAGGATCACCCCCTCCCGGCCGCCTTTGTCTCCCCAGTATACTCGGTACTCATTTGAGGCTGAGTCTACCCGCGCGTGTCCCTCCCTCACCTCCCCGTGTCTCCCCGGGTCACTGACCCGTGTCTGAGTCCTGTCCATATTTCCCCAAAGCGATCTCGGTTTGAGTCATTGCAGCAGCAGCAGCATCATCAGCAGCATCAACATCATCAGTAGCATCATCATCATCATCAGTAGCAGCATCATCAGCAGCAGCATCAACATCATCATCATCATCAGTAGCATCATCATCATCATCATCAGTAGCATCAACATCATCATCAGTAGCATCATCATCAGTAGCATCAACATCAGTAGCATCAACATCAGTAGCATCAACATCAGTAGCATCAACATCAGTAGCAGCATCATCATCATCAGTAGCATCATCATCAGTAGCATCAACATCATCATCAGTAGCATCATCATCAGTAGCATCAACATCAGTAGCATCAACATCAGTAGCATCAACATCATCATCATCATCATCAGTAGCAGCATCATCATCAGTAGCATCAACACCATCATCATCATCAGTAGCAGCATCATCATCAGTAGCATCATCATCAGTAGCATCAACATCAGTAGCATCAACACCATCATCATCATCAGTAGCAGCATCATCATCAGTAGCATCATCATCATCAGTATCAGCATCATCATCAGTAGCATCAACATCATCATCATCAGTAGCATCATCATCATCAGTAGCAGCATCATCATCATCAGTAGCAGCATCATCATCAGTAGCATCAACATCATCATCATCATCAGTAGCAGCATCATCATCATCAGTAGCAGCATCATCATCAGTAGCATCAACATCATCATCATCATCATCAGTAGCATCAGCAGCATCAACATCATCATCATCATCAGTAGCATCAACATCATCATCATCATCATCAGTAGCAGCATCATCAGTAGCATCAACACCATCATCATCAGTAGCAGCAGCATCATCATCAGTAGCAGCATCATCAGTAGCATCAACATCATCATCATCAGTAGCAGCAGCATCATCATCAGTAGCATCAACATCAGTAGCATCAACATCAGTAGCATCAACATCAGTAGCATCAACACCATCATCATCATCAGTAGCAGCATCATCATCAGTAGCATCATCATCAGTAGCATCATCATCAGTAGCATCAACATCAGTAGCATCAACACCATCATCATCATCAGTAGCAGCATCATCATCAGTAGCATCAACATCAGTAGCATCATCATCATCAGTATCAGCATCATCATCAGTAGCATCAACATCATCAACATCATCAGTAGCATCATCATCATCATCAGTATCAGCATCATCATCAGTAGCATCAACATCATCAGTAGCATCATCATCATCATCAGTAGCATCATCATCATCATCAGTAGCATCAACATCAATAGCATCAGTAGCATCATCATCATCAGTATCAGCATCATCATCAGTAGCATCAACATCATCATCAACAGTAGCATCAACATCATCATCAGTAGCATCAACATCATCATCATCATCAGTAGCATCATCATCATCATCAGTAGCATCAACATCAATAGCATCAGTAGCATCAACATCATCATCATCATCAGTAGCAGCATCATCATCAGTAGCATCAACATCAGTAGCATCAACATCAGTAGCATCAACACCATCATCATCATCATCAGTAGCAGCATCATCATCAGTAGCATCAACATCATCATCAGTAGCATCAACATCAGTAGCATCAACACCATCATCATCATCATCATCAGTAGCAGCATCATCATCAGTAGCATCAACATCATCATCATCAGTAGCATCAACACCATCATCATCATCAGTAGCATCATCATCATCAGTAGCATCAACACCATCATCATCATCAGTAGCAGCAGCAACACCATCATCATCAACAGTAGCAGCAGCAACACCATCATCATCATCAGTATCATCATCATCATCAGTAGCATCAACATCATCATCAACAGTAGCATCATCATCATCAGTAGCATCAACACCATCATCATCAACACCATCATCATCAACATCACCATCATCAACATCAGTCGCATAATCATCAACATCATCATCAACATCATCATCAGTAGCATCAACATCATCAACACGCTAGTTACAGCACTTGCCCCTAGAGCCCTGCTAGAGGCTACGCGGGGGATCTTTGTCTGTGTATAGTTGCTGCTGCTACTAACAGCACTTGCCCCTACAGCCCTGCTAGAGGCTACACGGGGGAGCTTTGTCTGTGTATAGTTGCTGCTGCTACTGACAGCACTTGCCCCTATAGCCCTGCTAGAGGCTACACGGGGGATCTTTGTCTGTGTGTAGTTGCTGCTGCTACTAACAGCACTTGCCCCTATAGCCCTGCTAGAGGCTACGCGGGGGAGCTTTGTCTGTGTAGAGGTGTGATCAGAGAGAGACGCAGACTCCAAATCTACAGCAGCAGCAGCAGCAACGTCGTCAGGGTCGGGATGGAACCCACGACCTCCTGTATACCAGGCGAGGTAGTCAACATCTCCACCACGCAGTTCAGTGCGCAAACCATTGCACCACCGCTCCCTCCTATAGCCCCCCCCCCCGCCCCACACACACAGCCCCTACCCCCTGAACCCTCACCACCACCCTCAATACCACCCTCACCACCACCACCACCCTCACCACCCTCACGACCACCCTCACCACCACCCTCACCACCACCCTAACCACCACCACCACCACCCTCACCACCCTCACCACCACCCTCACCACTACCACCACCACCCTCACCACCACCCTCACCACCACCCTCACCACCACCCCACCACCACCACCACCCTCACCACCACCACCACCACCACCCTTACCACCACCACCACCCTCACCACCCGCGCCACCACCCTCACCACCCTCACCACCACCCTCACCAACCTCACCACCCTCATCACCACCCTCACCACCACCACCACCCTCACCACCACCCTCAACACCCTCACCACCACCCTCACTACCCTCACCACCACCCTCACCACCACCACTACCACCACCCTCACCACCCTCACCACCACCACCCTCACCACCACCACCACCACCACCCTCACCACCACCACCCTCACCACCACCACCCTCACCACCACCCTCACCACCACCCTGACCACCACCACCACCCTCACCACCACCACCACCCTCATCACCCTCACCACCACCCTCACCACCACCCTCACTACCACCACCACCCTCACCACCACCCTCACCACCACCACCCTCACCACCACCACCACCCTCACCACCACCACCACCCTCACCACCACCCTCACCACCACCCTCACCACCACCCTCACCACCACCACCCTCACCACCACCCTCACCACCCTCACCACCACCCTCACCACCCTCACCACCACCCTCACCACCCTCACCACCACCCTCACCACCACCACCACCCTCACCACCACCCTCAACACCCTCACCACCACCCTCACCACCACCACCACCACCCTCACCACCACCCTCAACACCCTCACCACCACCCTCACTACCCTCACCACCACCCTCACCACCACCACTACCACCACCCTCACCACCCTCACCACCACCACCCTCACCACCACCACCACCACCACCCTCACCACCACCACCCTCACCACCACCACCCTCACCACCACCCTCACCACCACCCTGACCACCACCACCACCCTCACCACCACCACCACCCTCATCACCCTCACCACCACCCTCACCACCACCCTCACTACCACCACCACCCTCACCACCACCACCCTCACCACCACCACCACCCTCACCACCACCACCACCCTCACCACCACCCTCACCACCACCCTCACCACCACCCTCACCACCACCACCCTCACCACCACCCTCACCACCCTCACCACCACCCTCACCACCCTCACCACCACCCTCACCACCCTCACCACCACCCTCACCACCACCACCACCCTCACCACCACCCTCAACACCCTCACCACCACCCTCACCACCACCACCACCACCCTCACCACCACCCTCACCACCACCCTTACCACCACCCTCACCACCACCTTCACCACCACCACCCTCACCACCACCCTCACCACCACCCTCACCACTACCACCACCCTCACTACCCTCACCACCACCCTCACCACCACCACTACCACCACCCTCACCACCCTCACCACCACCACCCTCACCACCACTACCACCACCACCCTCACCACCACCACCCTCACCCTCACCACCACCCTCACCACCACCCTCACCACCACCCTGACCACCACCACCACCCTCACCACCACCACCACCCTCATCACCCTCACCACCACCCTCACCACCACCCTCACTACCACCACCACCCTCACCACCACCCTCACCACCACCACCCTCACCACCACCACCACCCTCACCACCACCACCACCCTCACCACCACCCTCACCACCACCCTCACCACCACCCTCACCACCACCACCCTCACCACCACCCTCACCACCCTCACCACCACCCTCACCACCCTCACCACCACCCTCACCACCCTCACCACCACCCTCACCACCACCACCACCCTCACCACCACCCTCAACACCCTCACCACCACCCTCACCACCACCACCACCACCCTCACCACCACCCTTACCACCACCACCTTCACCACCACCACCCTCACCACCACCCTCACCACCACCCTCACCACTACCACCACCCTCACCACTACCACCACCCTCACCACTACCACCACCACCCTCACCACTACCACCACCACCCTCACCACCACCCTCACCACTACCACCACCACCACCCTCACCACCACCCTCACCACCACCACCCTCACCACCACCCTCACCACCACCCTCACCACCTCCACCACCACCACCCTCACCACCACCCTCACCACCACCCTCACCACCACCACCACCCTCACCACGACCACCACCCTCACCACCACCACCACCACCACCACCACCCTCACCACCCTCACCACCACCACCACCACCCTCACCACCACCACCCTCACCACCACCACCCTCACCACCACCCTCACCACCACCCTGACCACCACCACCACCCTCACCACCACCACCACCACCACCCTCATCACCCTCACCACCACCCTCACCACCACCCTCACTACCACCCTCACCACCCTCACCACCACCACCATCACCACCATCACCACCACCACCACCCTCACCACCACCCTCACCACCACCCTCACCACCACCCTCACCACCACCACCACCCTGACCACCACCACCCTCACTACCACCACCACCACCACCACCCTCACCACCAGCATCACCCTCACCACCACCCTCACCACCACCCTCACCACCACCCTCACTACCACCACCACCCTCACCACCACCCTCACCACCACCACCCTCACCACCACCACCACCACCACCCTCACCACCACCCTCACCACCCTCACCACCACCCTCACCACCACCCTCACCACCACCCTCACCACCACCACCCTCACCACCACCAGCGGGCGTTCGACACTTCACGTGGCCTCAAGGTGCACTTGGCCTGGCACAAGCGTCGTGGTGACGTCACCGCCACTTAGTGGCGAATGGCGGTTGTTGTGTGTGTCTGTGTGTGTGTCTGTGTGTGTGTGTGTCTGTGTGTGTCTGTGTGTGTGTGTCTGTGTGTGTGTGTATGTGTGTGTGTGTCTGTGTGTGTCAGTGTGTGTGTGTCTGTGTGTGTGTCTGTGTGTGTCTGTGTGTGTGTCTGTGTGTGTGTGTCTGTGTGTGTGTGTCTGTGTGTGTCTGTGTGTGTGTCTGTGTGTGTGTCTGTGTGTGTCTGTGTGTGTGTCTGTGTGTGTGTGTCTGTGTGTGTGTGTCTGTGTGTGTGTGTCTGTGTGTGTGTGTCTGTGTGTGTGTGTGTGTCTGTGTGTGTCTGTGTGTGTGTGTGTGTGTCTGTGTGTGTGTCTGTGTGTGTGTCTGTGTGTCTGTCTGTGTGTGTGTCTGTGTGTGTGTAGAGGGACTCCCTGTAGTTTCACCTGGAGTCTCGAGAGGATTTCTCCGTCGAGTTTGCTTCGAATCGGGGGTGCAGGGAACGGGGGATGGAGGGAGGGGGGAGGAAGGGGGGGGAGGGGGGGGAGGGAGGGGGAGGGAGAGGAGGAGGGAGGGGAGGGAGGTGATTGAGAGGGGACCCTCACTCCGACATGATGGGTGAGTTATCAGCAGCAGCATCATCATCATCAGCAGCATCATCAGCAGCATCATCATCATCAGCAGCATGATCATCATCAGAAGCATCAGCCAGCTTCAGCAGTAGAATCCTCATCAGCAGCAGCAGCAGCAGCAGAATCATCAGCAGAATCATCATCAGCAGCAGGCTGGTCTACAGAATCATCAGCAGCATCATCATCATCAGCAGTATTATCATCAGCAGCAGCAGCATCAGCAGCAGCAACAGCAGCAGCATCATCAGCAAACTCATCTTCAGTAGTACCATAATTAAAACCAGCATCATCATCAGTATTATCGTCAACAGAATCATCGGCAGCAGCATCATCATCAGCAGTATTATCATCATCAGCAGCAGCAGCATCAGCATCATCAGCAAACTCATCTTCAGCAGTATCATAATTAAAACCAGCATCATCATCAGTATCATCGTCAACAGAATCATCGGCATCAGCAACATCACATTTACACTATCATCATCAGTAGCAGCATCATGAAGAGTCTGTTATCTGTGCTAAAGTTGTTCTGTTGCTGATGATGCTGATGCTGATGTTTGTACAGGGGTCCGTTCGTAAGTCGATGTATTCGTAAGTTCAACTTTAACTCCTGTCGATTTCAAACGCGTTGTTACGGGATGGACACTAAACACGGGGAGTGGTTCTAAAAGTTGTAAAATCTCCTGTAGATGCCACTGGTTCTTCACGATATATAGATGTAGATGCCACTGGTTCTTCATGCTATACAGATGCCACTGGTTCTTCACATTCTGTAGATGTAGATGCCACTGGTTCTTCACGTTCTGTAGATGTAGATGCCACTGGTTCTTCACGTTCTGTAGATGCCACTGGTTCTTCCGTTCTGTAGATGTAGATGCCACTGGTTCTTCACGTTCTGTAGATGTAGATGCCACTGGTTCTTCACGTTCTGTAGATGTAGATGCCACTGGTTCTTCACTTTCTGCAGATGTAGATGCCACTGGTTCTTCACGTTCTGCAGATGTAGATGCCACTGGTTCTTCATGATATATAGATGTAGATGCCACTGGTTCTTCATGATCTGTAGATGCCACTGGTTCTTCACGATATATAGATGTAGATGCCACTGGTTCTTCATGATATATAGATGTAGATGCCACTGGTTCTTCATGATCTGTAGATGCCACTGGTTCTTCACGTTCTGCAGATGTAGATGCCACTGGTTCTTCACGTTCTGCAGATGTAGATGCCGCTGGTTCTTCACGATCTGCAGATGTAGATGCCACTGGTTCTTCACGATCTGTAGATGCCACTGGTTCTTCACGTTCTGCAGATGTAGATGCCGCTGGTTCTTCACGATCTGCAGATGTAGATGCCACTGGTTCTTCATGATCTGTAGATGTAGATGCCACTGGTTCTTCACGTTCTGCAGATGTAGATGCCACTGGTTCTTCACGTTCTGCAGATGTAGATGCCACTGGTTCTTCACGATCTGCAGATGTAGATGCCACTGGTTCTTCATGCTATATAGATGTGGATGCCACTGGTTCTTCATGATATATAGATGTGGATGCCACTGGTTCTTCACGATATATAGATGTGGATGCCACTGGTTCTTCATGATCCGCAGATGTAGATGCCACTGGTTCTTCACGATATATAGATGTAGATGCCACTGGTTCTTCATGATATATAGATGTAGATGCCACTGGTTCTTCACGATCTGCAGATGTAGATGCCACTGGTTCTTCATGCTATATAGATGTGGATGCCACTGGTTCTTCATGCTATATAGATGTAGATGCCACTGGTTCTTCATGTTCTGTAGATGTAGATGCCACTGGTTCTTCACGATATATAGATGTGGATGCCAATGGTTCTTCCGATCTGCAGATGTAGATGCCACTGGTTCTTCCGTTCTGCAGATGTAGATGCCACTGGTTCTTCCGTTCTGCAGATGTAGATGCCACTGGTTCTTCACGATCTGCAGATGTAGATGCCACTGGTTCTTCACGTTCTGCAGATGTAGATGCCACTGGTTCTTCACGTTCTGCAGATGTAGATGCCACTGGTTCTTCATGATATATAGATGTAGATGCCACTGGTTCTTCCGATCTGCAGATGTAGATGCCACTGGTTCTTCACGATATATAGATGTAGATGTCACTGGTTCTTCCGATCTGCAGATGTAGATGCCACTGGTTCTTCACATTCTGTAGATGTAGATGCCACTGGTTCTTCACGTTCTGCAGATGTAGATGCCACTGGTTCTTCACGTTCTGTAGATGTAGATGCCACTGGTTCTTCACGTTCTGCAGATGTAGATGCCACTGGTTCTTCACGATATATAGATGTAGATGCCACTGGTTCTTCCGATCTGCAGATGTAGATGCCACTGGTTCTTCACGATATATAGATGTAGATGCCACTGGTTCTTCCGATCTGCAGATGTAGATGCCACTGGTTCTTCACGATATATAGATGTAGATGCCACTGGTTCTTCATGCTATACAGATGCCACTGGTTCTTCACGTTCTGTAGATGTAGATGCCACTGGTTCTTCCGTTCTGCAGATGTAGATGCCACTGGTTCTTCCGTTCTGCAGATGTAGATGCCACTGGTTCTTCACGATCTGCAGATGTAGATGCCACTGGTTCTTCACGTTCTGCAGATGTAGATGCCACTGGTTCTTCACGTTCTGCAGATGTAGATGCCACTGGTTCTTCATGATATATAGATGTAGATGCCACTGGTTCTTCCGATCTGCAGATGTAGATGCCACTGGTTCTTCACGATATATAGATGTAGATGTCACTGGTTCTTCCGATCTGCAGATGTAGATGCCACTGGTTCTTCACATTCTGTAGATGTAGATGCCACTGGTTCTTCACGTTCTGCAGATGTAGATGCCACTGGTTCTTCACGTTCTGTAGATGTAGATGCCACTGGTTCTTCACGTTCTGCAGATGTAGATGCCACTGGTTCTTCACGATATATAGATGTAGATGCCACTGGTTCTTCCGATCTGCAGATGTAGATGCCACTGGTTCTTCACGATATATAGATGTAGATGCCACTGGTTCTTCCGATCTGCAGATGTAGATGCCACTGGTTCTTCACGATATATAGATGTAGATGCCACTGGTTCTTCATGCTATACAGATGCCACTGGTTCTTCACGTTCTGTAGATGTAGATGCCACTGGTTCTTCCGTTCTGTAGATGTAGATGCCACTGGTTCTTCACGTTCTGTAGATGTAGATGCCACTGGTTCTTCATGCTATACAGATGCCACTGGTTCTTCATGTTCTGTAGATGTAGATGCCACTGGTTCTTCCGTTCTGTAGATGTAGATGCCACTGGTTCTTCACGTTCTGTAGATGTAGATGCCACTGGTTCTTCACGTTCTGCAGATGTAGATGCCACTGGTTCTTCACGTTCTGTAGATGTAGATGCCACTGGTTCTTCACATTCTGTAGATGTAGATGCCACTGGTTCTTCACGATCTGTAGATGTAGATGCAACTGGTTCTTCACGATCTGCAGATGTAGATGCCACTGGTTCTTCCGTTCTGTAGATGTAGATGCCACTGGTTCTTCCGTTCTGTAGATGTAGATGCCACTGGTTCTTCCGTTCTGTAGATGTAGATGCCACTGGTTCTTCCGTTCTGTAGATGTAGATGCCACTGGTTCTTCCGATCTGCAGATGTAGATGCCACTGGTTCTTCACGTTCTGCAGATGTAGATGCCACTGGTTCTTCACGTTCTGCAGATGTAGATGCCACTGGTTCTAATGTTCTGTAGATGTAGATGCCACTGGTTCTTCACGTTCTGCAGATGTAGATGCCACTGGTTCTTCACGATCTGTAGATGTAGATGCCACTGGTTCTTCCGTTCTGCAGATGTAGATGCCACTGGTTCTTCACGTTCTGCAGATGTAGATGCCACTGGTTCTTCACGATCTGTAGATGTAGATGCCACTGGTTCTTCACGTTCTGCAGATGTAGATGCCACTGGTTCTTCACGATCTGTAGATGTAGATGCCACTGGTTCTTCATGCTATACAGATGCCACTGGTTCTTCACGATATATAGATGTAGATGCCACTGGTTCTTCATGCTATACAGATGCCACTGGTTCTTCATGCTATACAGATGCCACTGGTTCTTCACGATATATAGATGTAGATGCCACTGGTTCTTCATGCTATACAGATGCCACTGGTTCTTCACATTCTGTAGATGTAGATGCCACTGGTTCTTCACATTCTGTAGATGTAGATGCCACTGGTTCTTCACGTTCTGCAGATGTAGATGCCACTGGTTCTTCACGTTCTGCAGATGTAGATGCCACTGGTTCTTCACATTCTGTAGATGTAGATGCCACTGGTTCTTCACATTCTGTAGATGTAGATGCCACTGGTTCTTCACGTTCCGCAGATGTAGATGCCACTGGTTCTTCACGTTCTGCAGATGTAGATGCCACTGGTTCTTCCGTTCTGTAGATGCCACTGGTTCTTCACGTTCTGCAGATGTAGATGCCACTGGTTCTTCACGTTCTGCAGATGTAGATGCCACTGGTTCTTCACGTTCTGCAGATGTAGATGCCACTGGTTCTTCACGTTCTGTAGATGTAGATGCCACTGGTTCTTCACGTTCCGCAGATGTAGATGCCACTGGTTCTTCATGCTATACAGATGCCACTGGTTCTTCACGTTCTGTAGATGTAGATGCCACTGGTTCTTCACGTTCCGCAGATGTAGATGCCACTGGTTCTTCATGCTATACAGATGCCACTGGTTCTTCACGTTCTGCAGATGTAGATGCCACTGGTTCTTCACGTTCTGTAGATGTAGATGCCACTGGTTCTTCACATTCTACAGATGTAGATGTCACTGGTTCTTCACGTTCTGCAGATGTAGATGCCACTGGTTCTTCGCGTTCTGCAGATGTAGATGCCACTGGTTCTTCACGTTCTGCAGATGTAGATGCCACTGGTTCTTCGCGTTCTGTAGATGTAGATGCCACTGGTTCTTCGCGTTCTGTAGATGTAGATGTCACTGGTTCTTAACGTTCTGCAGATGTAGATGCCACTGGTTCTTCGCGTTCTGTAGATGTAGATGTCACTGGTTCTTCACGTTCTGCAGATGTAGATGCCACTGGTTCTTCACGTTCTGTAGATGTAGATGCCACTGGTTCTTCACGTTCTGCAGATGTAGATGCCACTGGTTCTTCCGTTCTGTAGATGTAGATGCCACTGGTTCTTCCGTTCTGTAGATGTAGATGCCACTGGTTCTTCACGTTCTGCAGATGTAGATGCCACTGGTTCTTCACGTTCTGTAGATGTAGATGCCACTGGTTCTTCACGTTCTGTAGATGTAGATTCCACTGGTTCTTCACGTTCTGCAGATGTAGATTCCACTGGTTCTTCACGTTCTGCAGATGTAGATGCCACTGGTTCTTCCGTTCTGTAGATGTAGATTCCACTGGTTCTTCACGTTCTGCAGATGTAGATGCCACTGGTTCTTCACGATCTGCAGATGTAGATGCCACTGGTTCTTCACGTTCTGTAGATGTAGATGCCACTGGTTCTTCACTTTCTGTAGATGTAGATGCCACTGGTTCTTCCGTTCTGTAGATGTAGATGCCACTGGTTCTTCCGATCTGCAGATGTAGATGCCACTGGTTCTTCACGATCTGCAGATGTAGATGCCACTGGTTCTTCACTTTCTGCAGATGTAGATGCCACTGGTTCTTCACGTTCTGCAGATGTAGATGCCACTGGTTCTTCCGTTCTGCAGATGTAGATGCCACTGGTTCTTCACGTTCTGCAGATGTAGATGCCACTGGTTCTTCACGTTCTGCAGATGTAGATGCCACTGGTTCTTCACGTTCTGCAGATGTAGATGCCACTGGTTCTTCACATTCTGTAGATGTAGATGCCACTGGTTCTTCACGTTCTGCAGATGTAGATGCCACTGGTTCTTCACATTCTGCAGATGTAGATGCCACTGGTTCTTCACGTTCTGTAGATGTAGATGCCACTGGTTCTTCACATTCTGTAGATGTAGATGCCACTGGTTCTTCACGTTCTGCAGATGTAGATGCCACTGGTTCTTCACGTTCTGTAGATGTAGATGCCACTGGTTCTTCACGTTCTGCAGATGTAGATGCCACGGGTTCTTCACGTTCTGCAGATGTAGATGCCACTGGTTCTTCACGTTCTGTAGATGTAGATGCCACTGGTTCTTCACATTCTGTAGATGTAGATGCCACTGGTTCTTCACGTTCTGCAGATGTAGATGCCACTGGTTCTTCCGTTCTGTAGATGTAGATGCCACTGGTTCTTCACGTTCTGTAGATGTAGATGCCACTGGTTCTTCACATTCTGTAGATGTAGATGCCACTGGTTCTTCACGATCTGCAGATGTAGATGCCACTGGTTCTTCATGCTATACAGATGCCACTGGTTCTTCCGTTCTGTAGATGTAGATGCCACTGGTTCTTCATGCTATACAGATGCCACTGGTTCTTCACGTTCTGCAGATGTAGATGCCACTGGTTCTTCCGTTCTGCAGATGTAGATGCCACTGGTTCTTCACGATCTGTAGATGTAGATGCCACTGGTTCTTCCGTTCTGTAGATGTAGATGCCACTGGTTCTTCACGTTCTGCAGATGTAGATGCCACTGGTTCTTCACGATCTGTAGATGTAGATGCCACTGGTTCTTCCGTTCTGTAGATGTAGATGCCACTGGTTCTTCACGTTCTGCAGATGTAGATGCCACTGGTTCTTCACGTTCTGCAGATGTAGATGCCACTGGTTCTTCCGTTCTGCAGATGTAGATGCCACTGGTTCTTCACGTTCTGCAGATGTAGATGCCACTGGTTCTTCACGTTCTGCAGATGTAGATGCCACTGGTTCTTCACGTTCTGCAGATGTAGATGCCACTGGTTCTTCACGATCTGCAGATGCAGATGCCACAGCCCTGCTAGAGGCTACACGGGGGATCTTTGTCTGTGTGTAGGTGCTGCTGCTACTAACAGCACTTGCCCCTACAGCCCTGCTAGAGGCTACACGGGGGAGCTTTGCGAGTGTGGCGAGCGGTGGCGCAGTGGTTAGCGCCACCGTCAGCAGCAACTGTCCGATCCGATCCAGCCCCCCAAAGTCAACTCCTGCTGCGAGTGGTTAGACGTCAAAACTGGGGAGACAAAGGCGGCCGGGCGGACATGGTGCTGGTCACATGACCATGTGTCATAGGTTGCCCGCTACACTCGCCAGCAGCACCTTGCCCCAACAGCTTCTGTGGGCTACACGGGGGAGCTTTGTCTCTGTGCGGGGCGAGCGGGTGGGTGGGTGAGTGGGTGGGTGGGTGAGTGGGTGGGTGAGTGGGTGGGTGGGTGGGTGAGTGGGTGGGTGGGTGAGTGGGTGGGTGGGTGAGTGGGTGGGTGAGTGGGTGGGTGGGTGAGTGGGTGTGTGGGTGAGTGGGTGGGTGAGTGGGTGGGTGGGTGAGTGAGTGGGTGGGTGGGTGAGTGGGTGGGTGGGTGAGTGGGTGGGTGGGTGAGTGGGTGGGTGAGTGGGTGTGTGGGTGACTTGGTGAGTTAGAGCGTGGGTGGGTGAGTGGGTGGGTGGGTGAGTGGGTGGGTGAGTTAGTGCGTGCGTGAGTGAGTGAGTGAGTGGATGAGTGTGCGGGTGAGCGGGTGGGTGGGCGAGAGGGTGTGTGGGTGACTTGGTGAGTTAGAGAGTAGGTGGGTGAGTGGGTGGGTGAGTGGGTGGGTGAGTTAGTGCGTGCGTGAGTGAGTGAGTGTATGAGTGCGTGGGTGAGTGGGTGAGTTAGATAATGAGTGGGTGAGTGGGTGAGTGGGTGGGTGGGTGAGTGGGTGGGTGAGTGGGTGTGTGGGTGACTTGGTGAGTTAGATAGTAGGTGGGTGAGTGGGTGGGTGAGTGGGTGGTTGAGTGGATGAGTGAGTGAGTGGGTGGGTGAGTTAGAGAGTGGGTGGGTGAGTTAGAGAGTGGGTGGGTGAGTTAGAGAGTGGGTGGGGTGAGTGAGTGGGTGGGTGAGTTAGAGAGTGGGTGGGTGAGTTAGAGAGTGGGTGGGTGAGTGAGTGGGTGGGTGAGTTAGAGAGTGGGTGGGTGAGTGGGTGGGTGGTCGAGTTAGAGAGTGGGTGGGTGTGTGGGTGGGTGGGTTAATGTGTGAGTGAGTGAGTGTATTAGTGCGTGGGTGAGTGGGTGGTTGAGTGGGTGGTTGAGTGGATGAGTGAGTGAGTGAGTGGGTGGGTGAGTGTGTGAGTGCGTGGGTGAGTGAATTGATGGGTGAATTTGAGAGTGGGTGAGTGGGTGAGTTAGATAGTGTGTGTGTGGGTGAGTTGGTGAGTATGAGAGTGTGTGGGTGGGTGAGTGGGTGAGTGAGTGTATGAGTGCGTGGGTGAGTGAATTGATGGGTGAGTTTAAGAGTGAGTGGATGAGTGCGTGAGTGAGTGAACGAATGGGTGAGTTTGGGAGTGGGAGAGTGGGTGGGTGAGTTTGAGAGTGGTTGAGTAGGTGGGTGAGTGAGTGGGTGGGTGAGTGGGTGAGTGAGTGAGTGGATGAGTGGGTGGTTGAGTGGATGAGTGGGTGAGTGAGTGAACGAATGGGTGAGTTTGAGAGTGGTTGAGTAGGTGGGTGAGTGAGTGAGTGGATGAGTGGGCGGTTGAGTGGATGAGTGGGTGAGTGAGTGAACGAATGGGTGAGTTTGAGAGTGGTTGAGTAGGTGGGTGAGTGAGGGTGTGGGTTCAGCTTTTCGCTCACAGCACTTGCCCCGAGAGCCATGTGTGGGCTACCCAGGGGAGCTTTGTCTTTGCCTAAACCAGACATTGGCTCCCGTGAGCCTTCCGGTTCTGCATTTCACTTCTCTTTGGGCTATGCAAATTATAAAGTGGTGAGTGTGTGGGTGAGTGTGTGGGTGAGTGAGTGGGTGAGTGGGTGAGTGTGTGGGTGGGTGAGTGTGTGGGTGGTGAGTGTGTGGGTGAGTGGGTGAGTGTGTGGGTGAGTGAGTGGGTGAGTGAGTGGGTGAGTGGGTGAGTGTGTGGGTGAGTGAGTGGGTGAGTGAGTGGGGTGAGTGAGTGGGTGAGTGAGTGGGTGAGTGTGTGGGTGAGTGTGTGGGTGAGTGGGTAAGTGTGTGGGTGAGTGAGTGGGTGAGTGAGTGGGTGAGTGAGTGGGTGAGTGGGTGGGTGAGTGTGTGGGTGAGTGGTGTGGGTGAGTGAGTGGGTGAGTGAGTGTGTGGGTGGGTGGGTGAGTGAGTGGGTGAGTGGGTGGGTGAGTGTGTGGGTGAGTGTGTGGGTGAGTGTGTGGGTGAGTGGGTGAGTGAGTGGGTGAGTGTGTGGGTGAGTGGGTGGGTGAGTGAGTGGGTGAGTGGGTGAGTGTGTGGGTGGGTGAGTGAGTGGTGAGTGTGTGGGTGAGTGTGTGGGTGAGTGTGTGGGTGAGTGTGTGGGTGAGTGGGTGGGTGAGTGAGTGGTGAGTGGGTGAGTGTGTGGGTGGGTGAGTGAGTGGGTGAGTGTGTGGGTGAGTGTGTGGGGTGAGTGGGTGGGTGAGTGTGTGGGTGAGTGGGTGGGTGGGTGAGTGGGTGGGTGGGGTGAGTGGTGGGTGGGTGAGGAGTGGGTGAGTGAGTGGGTGAGTGAGTGGGGTGAGTGGGTGGGTGAGGTGTGGTGGGTGAGTTGTGGGTGAGTGGGTGAGTGGGTGGGTGGGTGAGTGAGTGAGTAGTGGGTGAGTGTGTGGTGGGTGAGTGTGTGGGTGAGTGGGTGGGTGAGTGTGTGGGTGAGTGTGGGTGAGTGGTGGGTGAGTGGGTGGGTGAGTGGTGGGTGAGTGGGTGGTGTGTGTGGGTGAGTGGGGTGGGGTGGTGAGTGTGGTGGGTGTGGTGGTGTGGGGTGAGTGGGTGGGTGTGTGGGTGGTGTGGGTGAGGTGGGGTGGTGTGGTGTGTGAGTGTGGGTGAGTGGGTGGAGTGGGTGAGTGAGTGGGTGGTGAGTGGTGTGGTGGGTGTGTGTGTGGGTGAGTGTGTGGGTGAGTGTGTGGGTGAGTGGTGTGGGTGAGTGGTGGTGGTGGGTGAGGTGGGTGTGTGGGTGTGTGGGTGTGTGGGGTGGTGGTGTGTGGGTGGTGTGTGAGTGGTGTGTGTGTGAGTGGGTGGTGGGTGTGTGTGTGGGTGTGTGGGTGAGTGGGTGGTGTGGTGGGTGAGGGTGGGTGGTGGGTGTGTGTGTGGTGTGTGGGTGGTGTGGGTGGAGTGGGTGAGTGGGTGGTGTGTGGGGGTGTGTGTGGTGGGGGTGTGTGTGGGGGTGGTGTGTGGTGTGTGTGGGTGTGTGGTGGGTGGGTGGGTGAGTGGGGTGAGTGGGTGGGTGAGTGTGTGGGTGGTGGTGTGTGTGGGGGTGTGTGGGGTGGTGTGTGGTGTGTGGGTGGTGGGTGTGTGGTGGGTGGGTGGGTGGGGGTGTGTGGTGGGTGGTGTGGGTGGTGGGGTGGGTGGGGTGAGTGGGTGAGTGTGTGGGTGTGGTGTGGGGTGGTGTGTGGGTGATGTGTGGGTGGTGGGGGTGTGGTGGGGTGTGGGTGTGGTGGGTGGGGTGGTGGTGTGGTGGGTGTGTGGTGGGTGGGGTGGTGTGTGGGTGTGGTGTGGGGGGGTGGGTGTGGGTGTGTGGTGGGGGAGTGTGTGGTGTGTGTGTGGTGTGTGGGTGGGTGTGTGGGGGGTGTGGGTGTGGGGTGTGGGGGTGGTGTGTGGGGGGGTGTGGTGGGGGGTGGTGGGTGGGGGGTGGGGGGTGGGTGGTGTGGGGGGTGTGGGGTGGGGTGTGTGGGGGTGAGTGGGTGGGTGTGGGGTGGTGTGGGGTGGGGTGGTGGGGTGGGGTGGGTGTGTGTGTGGTGTGTGTGTGGGGGTGGGGGTGGGTGAGTGGGTGGGTGAGGGGTGGGTGGTGGGGGGTGGGGGGTGGGGGTGTGGTGGTGGTGGTGTGGGGGTGTGTGGGTGGGTGGGTGGTGGGTGTGTGGGTGGGGTGTGGGGTGGGTGGTGGTGGGTGGGTGGTGGGTGTGGGTGTGTGGGTGTGTGGTGGGGGGTGTGTGGGGTGGGTGGTGGTGTGGGTGGGTGGGGGTGTGGTGTGGGGGTGGGTGGGGGGTGGGTGTGGGGGTGGGGTGGGTGTGGGGGGGGGTGTGGGTGGGTGTGGGTGTGGGGTGGGTGGTGGGGGTGGGGGGGGGTGGGTGGGGGTGTGGGGGGGGTGTGTGGGGGGGTGGGGTGGGGGTGGGTGTGGGTGGTGGGGGTGGTGGGGTGGGTGGGGTGGGGGTGGTGGGTGGGGTGGTGGGTGGGGGGGGTGGGTGGGTGGGGGTGGTGGGTGGGGGGTGGGGGGGGGTGGGTGGGGGGTGGGTGGGGGGTGGTGTGTGGGTGGGTGGGTGGGGGTGGTGGGTGGGTGGGGGGGGGGGTGGGGGGGGGGGTGGGGGGTGTGGGGTGGTGGGTGGGGGTGGGTGGGGGGTGGTGGGGGTGGGGGGGTGGGGGGGTGGGTGGTGGGGGGTGGGGGGGGTGGGGGGTGGGGGGGGGGTGGGGGGTGGGTGGGGGGTGGGGGGGGGTGGGGTGGGGGGTGGGTGGGTGGGGGGTGTGGGGGTGGGGGGGTGGGGGGGGGTGTGGGGGGGTGGGGTGGGGGGGGGGTGGGGTGGGGTTGGGGGGGGGTGGGGGGGGGGTGGGTGGGGGTGGGTGGGGGGTGGTGGGGTGGGGGGGGTGGGGTGGTGGGGTGGGTGTGGGTGTGGGTGTGTGGGGGGGGGTGGGGGGGGGTGGGGTGGGTGGGTGTGGTGGGGGTGGGGTG
>NW_027621292.1:0-42456 GCF_964198595.1 Lampetra fluviatilis | reverse complement strand
CTACCCACCCACTACCACCCACCACTACCACCCACCACTACCCCCCACTACTACCCACCACTACCCCCCACCACTACCCACCACTACCACCCACCACTACCCCCCACCACTACCCACCCACTACCACCCACCACTACCCACCACTACCCCCCCACTACCCACCACTACTACCCACCACTACCACCACCACTACCCCCCACTACTACCCACCACTACCACCCACCACTACCCCCCACCACTACCCACCACTACCACCCACCACTACCCCCCCACCACTACCCCCCACCACTACCACCACTACTACCCACCACTACCACCCACCACTACCACCCCACCACTACCACCCACCACTACCCCCCACTACCCCCACTACCACCACCACTACCCCCCACTACCCCCCACTACCCCCCACTACCCCCCACTACCACCCACTACCCCCCACTACCACCCACTACCCACCCACTACCCACCCACTACCCCCCCACTACCCACCCACACTACCCCCCACTACCCCCCACAACCCCCCACTACCCACCCACTACCCCCCACTACCCACCCACTACCACCCACACCACCCACTACCCCCCACTACCACCCACTACCCCCCACTACCACCCCACTACCCCCCCACTACCCACCCACTACCCCCCACTACCCCCCACTACCCCCCCACTACCCCCCACTACCCACCCACTACCCCCCACTACCCACCCACCACCACCCCCCACCACCCCACCACCCCCCCACTACCACCCACTACCACCCACTACCCCCCACCACCCCCCACCACCACCCCCTACCACCCACCACCACCCACCACCACCCACCACCCCCCACTACCACCCACTACCACCCACTACCCCCCCACCACCCCCCACCACCACCCACCACCACCCACCACCCCCCACTACCACCCACTACCCCCCCACTACCCACCCACTACACCCCCCACTACCCACCCACCACCACCCACCACCACCCACCACCCCCCCACTACCACCCACTACCACCCACTACCCCCCACCACCCCCCCCACCACCACCCCCTACCACCCACCACCACCCCACCACCACCCACCACCACCCACCACCCCCCACTACCACCCACTACCCCCCACTACCCACCCACTACCACCCCCACTACCACCCACTACCCCCCACTACCACCCACTACCCCCCACCACTACCACCCACCACTACCCCCCACTACCCCCCACTACCCACCCACTACCCACCCACTACCCCCCACTACCACCCACTACCCCCCACCACTACCACCCACCACTACCACCCCACCACCCCCCACCACTACCCCCCACCACCACCCCCCACCACCACCCCCCACCACCACCCCCACCACCCCCCCACTACCACCCCCCACTACCACCCACTACCCCCCACCACCCCCCACCACCACCCCCCTACCACCCACCACCACCCACCCACCCCCCACTACCACCCACTACCCCCCCACCACCCCCCCACTACCACCCACTACCCCCCACCACCCCCCACCACCACCCCCTACCACCCACCACCACCCACCACCACCCACCACCCCCCACTACCACCCCACTACCACCCACTACCCCCCACCACCCCCCACCACCACCCCCTACCACCCACCACCACCCACCACCACCCACCACCCCCCACTACCACCCACTACCACCCACTACCCCCCACCACCCCCCACCACCACCCACCACCACCCACCACCCCCCACTACCACCCACTACCCCCCACTACCCACCCACTACCCCCCACTACCCACCCACCACCACCCACCACCACCACCCACCACCCCCCACTACCACCCACTACCACCCACTACCCCCCACCACCCCCCACCACCACCCCCACCACCCACCACCACCCACCACCACCCCACCACCACCCACCACCCCCCACTACCACCCACTACCCCCCACTACCCACCCACTACCACCCACTACCACCCACTACCCCCCACTACCACCCACTACCCCCCACCACTACCACCCACCACTACCCCCCACTACCCCCACCACTACCACCCCCACTACCCCACCCACTACCCCCCACTACCACCCACTACCCCCCCCACCACTACCACCCACCACTACCACCCACCACCCCCCCCACCACTACCCCCCACCACCACCCCCCACCACCACCCCCCACCACCACCCCCCACCACCCCCCACTACCACCCCCCCACTACCACCCACTACCCCCCCACCACCCCCCCCACCACCACCCCCCTACCACCCACCACCACCCACCACCACCCCCCCACTACCACCCACTACCCCCCACCACCCCCCCACTACCACCCACTACCCCCCACCACCCCCCACCACCACCCCCTACCACCCACCACCACCCACCACCACCCACCACCCCCCACTACCACCCACTACCACCCACTACCCCCCACCACCCCCCACCACCACCCCCCTACCACCCACCACCCACCACACCCACCACCACCCACCACCCCCCCACTACCACCCACTACCACCCACTACCCCCCCACCACCCCCCCACCACCACCCACCACCACCCCACCACCCCCCACTACCACCCACTACCCCCCACTACCACCACCACTACCGCCCACTACCCATAACCCCCTATGACACGCCCCCCTAAGACCCCGCCCCTTATGACCCCCCCTACGACCCCGCCCCTATGACACGCCCCCTATGACGTCACCTATGACACATCACCTGTGACACGCCCCCCTGTGACGTCTTCACCTGTGACACGCCCCCTGTGACGTCATCACCTGTGACACGCCCCCTGTGACGTCACCAGGGTGGACGAGGTCAACTGGACCAAGTGGAACCAGAACTTGGGCATCGTGACGGAAGATCCCGGAAGTCGCTTCGACTCCACGGGGGAGGGGCTACCCGGCGTGGAGTCCCCCAAGAGAGGTGGGGGGGGAGGTGGGGGGTGGTGGGGGGGTGGGGGGGGTGTAGGGGGGGGGGTGGGGGGTGGGGGGCATAACTTCTCACCCACTCTCACTACTCAGTGTTCACCATCTGTGCCCCTCCCCCCCTCACTATGCCCCTCCCCCCCACTATGCCCCTCCCCCCCCACTATGCCCGTCCCCCCCACTATGCCCCTCCCCCCCTCACTATGCCCCTCCCCCCCACTATGCCCCTCCCCCCCACTATGCCCCCTCCCCCCCACTATGCCCCTCCCCCGCTGTGCCCCTCCCCCCGCTGTGCCCCTCCCCCCCACTATGCCCTTCCCCCGCTGTGCCCCTCCCCCTCACTGTGCCCCTCACTGTGCCCCTCCCCCCCGCTGTGCCCCTCCCCCTCGCTGTGCCCCTCCCCCCCGCTGTGCCCCTCCCCCTCACTGTGCCCCTCCCCCCCGCTGTGCCCCTCCCCCTCACTGTGCCCCTCCCCCCGCTATGCCCCTCCCTTCCCTCACTGTGCCCCTCCCCCTCACTATGCCCCTCCCCCTCACTGTGCCCCTCCCCCTCACTATGCCCCTCCCCCGCTATGCCCCTCCCCCCCCCCCACTGTGCCCCTCCCTCACTATGCCCCTCCCCCTCACTGTGCCCCTCCCCCTCACTATGCCCCTCCCCCCACTATGCCCCTCCCCCTCACTGTGCCCCTCCCCCCGCTGTGCCCCTCCCCCCCGCTGTGCCCCTCCCCCTCACTATGCCCCTCCCCCTCACTATGCCCCTCCCCCCACTATGCCCCTCCCCCCACTGTGCCCCCCCTCCCCAGACTGGTCGTCCGTGATGCCGCGTGTGCTGGAGATGCAGAAGCTGGGAGGAGGTGGGGGGGGTCGTGGTGGACGGTGGGGGGGGTGGTGGGGGGGGTCACCGAGGGGGGGTGGGGGGGGCGAGGGGCGGGGTGACGAGGGGGGCCCGTGACGACTCCACGCGGAGCCTCATACATCGCTGGGGGGCGGACGCGGATACCCACGTGTGAAGATACACACTCACTCACATACACACTTACACATACTCATACACACAACACATACACACTCACACACTTACACACACACTCACACACACACACTCACAGACACACACTCACACACACACAGACACACTTACACACTCACAGACACACACTCACACACACACAGACACACACACACACAGACACACACACATACACTCACTCACATACACACAGACACACACTCACATACACTCACACACATACACACACTCATACACAGACACACACTCACATACACTCACACTTACACACACACTCACACACTCATACACACTTACACACACACACATACACACACACAGACACACACACTTACACACACACACTCACACACACACTCACTCACACACTCACTCACACACTTACACACACACACATACACACACTCACTCACATACACACTCACACACACAGACACACACTCACAGACACACACTCACTCACATACACTCATACACACATACACAGACACACACTCACACTCATACACACTTACACACACACACAGACACACACACACTCATACACACTTACACACACACTCACACACACTCACACAGACACACACACATACATACACAGACTCACACACAGACACACACTCACACACAGACACACACAGACACACACAGACACACACAGACACACACAGACACACTCACACACACACATACACACACTCATACACAGACTCACACACACAGACACACACACACAGACACACACACACAGACAAACACAGACACACACAGACACACACACATACTCACACACACACACAGACAGACACACACAGACACACACACAGACACACACAGACACACACATACAGACACACACACACTACTAGCAACACTTGCCCCTACAGCCCTGCTGGAGGCTACCCGGGGGAGCTTTGTCTTTGTGTGTATTTTCGGTGGTGCTAGTCACCCACTAGCAGCACTTGCCCCTGCAGCCCTGCTAGAGGCTACCCGGGGGAGCTTTGTCTTTGCGTGTATTTTCGGTGGTGCTAGTCACCCACTAGCAGCACTTGCCCCTACAGCCCTGCTAGAGGCTACCCGGGGGAGCTTTGTCTTTGCGTGTATTTTCGGTGGTGCTAGTCACCCACTAGCAGCACTTGCCCCTGCAGCCCTGCTAGAGGCTACCCGGGGGAGCTTTGTCTGCTGCGCGTTATTGATGCAAGTTCGCGTTGAGAATTCAATAAAATCGTTTTTACCCTCCAGCACTTCCTGCTGCTCGTTCTGTGTCTCTCATCCCCTCCTTGCTGTGACCCCCCCCACCCCACCCCACACACAAGCAGTCAAAATGCAAAATATAGTGGTAAGTTTGTACCCTTTCAACTGGTACAGCAGCTGACACCTTCATACAAGGCATCGTGTTTGCAATAAGCACAACACAAGCAGTCAAAATGCAAACAAAAAGAAGCAACTCTGATGATGATGATAATGATATGCACTGTCCTTGAAGTTGATTGGTCCACACCCGAGACAGCTTTGCTTAGAGCCTAGTCTCACATGGTCCTTGAAGTTGATTGGCCCACACCCGAGACAGCTTTCCTTAGAGCCTAGTCTCACATGGTCCTTGAAGTTGATTGGCCCACACCCGAGACAGCTTTGCTTAGAGCCTAGTCTCACATGGTCCTTGAAGTTGATTGGCCCACACCCGAGACAGCTTTCCTTAGAGCCTAGTCTCACATGGTCCTTGAAGTTGATTGGCCCACACCCGAGACAGCTTTGCTTAGAGCCCAGCCTCACATGGTCCTTGAGGTTGATTGGTCCACACCCGAGACAGCTTTGCTTAGAGCCCAGCCTCACATGGTCCTTGAGGTTGATTGGTCCACACCCGAGACAGCTTTGCTTAGAGCCTAGTCTCACATGGTCCTTGAGGTTGATTGGTCCACACCCGAGACAGCTTTCCTTAGAGCCTAGTCTCACATGGTCCTTGAGGTTGATTGGTCCACACCCGAGACAGCTTTCCTTAGAGCCTAGTCTCACATGGTCCTTGAAGTTGGTTGGTCCACACCCGAGACAGCTTTGCTTAGAGCCTAGTCTCACATGGTCCTTGAGGTTGATTGGTCCACACCCGAGACAGCTTTCCTTAGAGCCTAGTCTCACATGGTCCTTGAAGTTGGTTGGTCCCACACCCGAGACAGCTTTCCTTAGAGCCTAGTCTCACATGGTCCTTGAAGTTGATTGGCCCACACCCGAGACAGCTTTGCTTAGAGCCTAGTCTCACATGGTCCTTGAAGTAGATTGGCCCACACCCGAGACAGCTTTCCTTAGAGCCTAGTCTCACATGGTCCTTGAAGTTGATTGGTCCACACCCGAGACAGCTTTGCTTAGAGCCCAGCCTCACATGGTCCTTGAGGTTGATTGGTCCACACCCGAGACAGCTTTCCTTAGAGCCTAGTCTCACATGGTCCTTGAGGTTGATTGGTCCACACCCGAGACAGCTTTCCTTAGAGCCTAGTCTCACATGGTGTTGGACCAGATGACGCCAAAAGGCGCACAACTCAAAGACAGCGCACCATCAGAGTATGAGAGCTCTGGGTGAAGCATTTACACTATGAGACATCTCCTTTACCAGTGGCACAATATAGTAGTAGGCTTTTACCCTTTCAACTGGTACAACAACTGACACCTTTATACAAGGCATCGTGTTTGCAATAACCACAACACAAGCAGTCAAAATGCAAAATATAGTGGTAAGTTTGTACCCTTTCAACTGGTACAACAGCTGACACCTTCATACAAGGCATCGCGTTTGCAATAAGCACAACACAAGCAGTCACAATGCAAAATATAGTGGTAAGTTTGTACCCTTTCAACTGGTACAAAAGCTGACGCCTTCATACAAGGCATCGTGTTTGCAATAACCACGACACAAGCAGTCACAATGCAAACAAAAAGAAGCAACTCTGATGATGATGTGTGGACCAATGAACTTCAAGGACAGTGCATATTATTATCATCATCAGAGTTGTTACTTTTTCGATTCAAAGCTTCTTTCATGACTCAAGAGATTCATCTTCTTGGTTCATTCGGTAAAATCACGTAGGATGGAAATAATAAAATAATAAAAAATAAAACGTAATAAAATAATTCAGTCTTTCCGACAAGACCTGTTCTTCACCTGAGGACGGCTGCTTGCGTTGTGGCCGAAACGTCGTGAGAATTGTATTTTATTATGTTTTATTTTTATTATTTTATTACTTCCCTTCTATATGATGACTTTACCGAAAGAACCAAGAAGATGAATCCCTGCAGTCACGAAAGCTTTAAATCGAAAAACAATATTATTTTATTATTTAATACGATTATATAATTTTTATTATTATATTATTTTATTGTATTATTATATTATTTTATTATGTTTTATTTTTATTATTTTATTATTTCCCTTCGACGTAATGACTTTACCGAAAGAACCAAGAATAAGAAACCCCACACTTTATTGCAAATGAGACCGTTCGAGACGGCTACACAACAACAACACCAAAACAACACAACAACACAACAACAAAACAACAACACAACACAACAACAACACGTTCTTTGGTTCAAGTAGAATTCAGACAATTTTGTCACGGACCGGGGGGGAGGGGGGGTCATCATTGGGTCTTTCTCTTTTCAAAGAAGCTCTCCGGCTAAGTTTGTTTTATTTACGCTTGCGACCGTGCAAATCTTTCGGTCGTTTTCTAACCCACTTCCCGTGATCCAATCGAGCTGACATTTTGCACACAGACTCGTTGTGCGTGACAATTGATTTTCGTGAAAAAATGTTTTTAAAAAAATTTCCACTTTTTAGGATTTTTTTTTTTCATATTTAATTTAAAATACCAATGTGATAAAAATGAAACTCTTACTCAAGAAAAACAGAAATGAATAATAAAATAAAACCGATGCCACGCATGTAAAGGATTTATAGTGAAAAACTTTGTTTTTAAATCCTTTATATTAAGTTCGCTTGCTTGCTTGCGCTTAGGACCGTGCAAATCTTTCGGTCGTTTTCTAACCCACTTCCCGTGATCCAATCGAGCTGACATTTTGCACACAGACTCGCTGTGCGTGACAATGCATTGTCGTGAAAAAAAATTCCCAAAATTTTCCACTTTTTAGGGGAAAAAAAAATCATATTTAATAACCAATTGCTTAATGGTGGCAGGCAATCATCTGACCCATAGGTGGCAGCCATCTCAAGCCAGAGGACGAGAGGACTCTAGCCGCCACGCATATAAAGGATTTAGAGTGAGAAAAATTTTGTTTTTACGGGTTAATTTTTAAATCCTTTATATTAAGTTCAATTGCTTGCTTGCTTGCGCGCTTGCGACCGTGCAAATCTTTCGGTCGTGTTTCAACCCACTTCCCGTGATCCAATCGAGCTGACATTTTGCACACAGACTCGTTGTGCGTGACAATTGATTTTCGTGAAAATTTTTTCCCATAACTTTACACTTTTTAGGAATTTTATTTTTAATATTTAATAACCAATTGCTTAATGGTGGCAGGCAATCATCTGACCCATAGGTGGCAGCCATCTCAAGCCAGAGGACGAGAGGACTCTGGCCGCCACGCATATAAAGGATTTAGAGTGAAACACTTTGTTTTTACGGGTTAATTTTTTTTTCATTTTACTTTTACCATCATCATCATCATTCTTATTTATAGATCTACGTGACTTTACCCCCTCCGCTCCACCTCCTCCACCTGCTCCACCTACTCATGCTCCACCTTCTTTCTCTTCCCCACCACCTCCTCCTCCACCTCCTCGTGCTCATCCACCACCTTATTCCTCTTCCCCACCACCTCCACCTTCCTCTCCTCCACCACCTCCACCACCACCTCCACCTTCCTCTCCACCACCACCACCTCCTCCACCTCCCCCTTCCTATCATCCACCACCACCACCTCCCCCTGCTTCTCCACCTCCACCTTCCTATTATCCACCACCTCCCCGTTCCTCTCCTCCACCACCACCTCCCCCCGCTCCTCCACCTTCCTCTCCACCACCACCACCTCCTCCTCCCCCACCACCTCCTCCACCTCCCCCTCCTCCACCACCTCCCCCCGCTCCTTCTCCCGCTCCCCCACCACCTCCTCCACCTCCATCCGCTCCACCACCACCTCACCCACCTCCCCCCGCTCCCCCCCCACCTCCCCCTTCCTCTCCTCCCCCCCCACCTCCCCCACCACCACCACCTCCACCTTTCTCTCCCCTACCTCCCCCACCTCCCCCACCTCCCCCACCTCCACCTTTCTCTCCCCTACCTCCCCCACCTCCCCCACCACCACCACCTCCACCTTTCTCTCCCCCACCTCCCCCACCACCCCCCCTCCCCCCCCCAGCTCCCCCGCCGCGTACTCCGTGTGCTTCCTGGCGGAGCCGCGTACCCTCCCCGCCGGGTACTTGAGCCGGTTGAGGCCTAGCTTGTGCAGGGCGGCGCGCGGCAAGTCGACGTGGCAGGCCGCCGACAACTCCAGCAGGTAGATCAGCACGTCCGCCAGCTCCTGGCCCAGCTGAGCGCGCTCCCCCTCGCTCCAGCCGGGCAGGCCCACACACGGCTCCTGGGGGACACAGCGCCACTGGCTGTGGGGAGAGGAGGTAGGGAGGTAGGGGAGAGAGGGGAGAGAGAGGAGAGTGAGGAGGGAGAGGGGTGTGAAGGGAGAAGTAGACCATCACGTGGTCCAGCTCCTGGCCCAGCTGAGCGCGCTCCCCCCTCGCTCCAGCCGGGCAGGCCCACACACGGCTCCTGGGGGACACAGCGCCACTGGCTGTGGGCGGGAGGGAGGGGAGAGAGGGGGGGGAGTGAGTGGTAGGGTAGAGGTAGGGGAGTGAGGGGAGAGAGAGAAAGGGGAGAGAGGGGAGTGTGGGGGGGGAGAGAGAGGGAGAGGTAGGGGAGAGAGGGGAGAGGTAGGGGAGTGAAAAAAGAGAGTGAGGGGAGAGAGGTAGGGGAGTGAGGGGAGTGAGGGGAGAGAGGGAGGGGAGTGGAGTGGGGGGAGTGAGGGGAGTGAGGGGAGAGAGGGAGGGGAGTGGAGTGGGGGAGTGGAGTGGGGGGAGTTAGGGGAGTGAGGGGAGAGAGGAGAGAGAGCGGGGAGTGAGGGGGGTAGAGAGGGGAGAGGTAGGGGAGTGAGGGGAGAGGTAGGGGAGTGAGAGGGGAGTGAGGGGAGAGGTAGGGGAGTGAGGGGGGAGTGAGGGGAGTGAGGGAGGGGAGTGAGGGGGGAGAGGTAGGGGAGTGAGGGGGGAGTGAGGGGAGAGGTAGGGGAGTGAGGGGAGAGGTAGGGGAGTGAGGGGGGAGAGGTAGGGGAGTGAGGGGGGAGGTAGGGGAGTGAGGGGAGAGGTAGGGGAGTGAGGGGAGAGGTAGGGGAGTGAGGGGAGAGGTAGGGGAGTGAGGGGAGAGGTAGGGGAGTGAGGGGAGAGGTAGGGGAGTGAGGGGAGAGGTAGGGGAGTGAGAGGGGAGTGAGGGGAGAGGTAGGGGAGTGAGGGGGGAGTGAGGGGAGTGAGGGAGGGGAGTGAGGGGGGAGTGAGGAGAGAGGTAGGGGAGTGAGGGGGGAGAGGTAGGGGAGTGAGGGGAGAGGTAGGGGAGTGAGAGGGGAGTGAGGGGGGAGGTAGGGGAGTGAGGGGGGAGTGAGGGGAGAGGTAGGGGAGTGAGGGGGGAGTGAGGGGAGAGGTAGGGGAGTGAGGGGAGAGGTAGGGGAGTGAGAGGGGAGTGAGGGGAGAGGTAGGGGAGTGAGGGGGGAGTGAGGGGAGTGAGGGAGGGGAGTGAGGGGGGGAGTGAGGGGAGAGGTAGGGGAGTGAGGGGGGAGAGGTAGGGGAGTGAGGGGAGAGGTAGGGGAGTGAGAGGGGAGTGAGGGGGGAGGTAGGGGAGTGAGGGGAGAGGTAGGGGAGTGAGAGGGGAGTGAGAGGGGAGTGAGGGGGGAGGTAGGGGAGTGAGGGGGGAGTGAGGGGAGAGGTAGGGGAGTGAGGGGGGAGTGAGGGGGGAGGTAGGGGAGTGAGGGGAGAGGTAGGGGAGTGAGGGGGGAGTGAGGGGAGTGAGAGGGGAGTGAGGGGAGAGGTAGGGGAGTGAGGGGGGAGTGAGGGGAGAGGTAGGGGAGTGAGGGGGGAGTGAGGGGAGAGGTAGGGGAGTGAGGGGAGAGGTAGGGGAGTGAGAGGGGAGTGAGGGGAGTGAGGGGGGGAGTGAGGGGAGTGAGGGAGGGGAGTGAGGGGAGTGAGAGGGGAGTGAGAGGGTAGTGAGGGGAGAGGTAGGGGGGTGAGGGGGGAGTGAGGGGAGAGGTAGGGGAGTGAGGGGGGAGTGAGGGGAGAGGTAGGGGAGTGAGAGGGGAGTGAGGGGAGAGGTAGGGGAGTGAGAGGGGAGTGAGGGGGGAGGTAGGGGGGTGAGGGGGGAGTGAGGGGAGAGGTAGGGGAGTGAGAGGGTAGTGAGGGGAGAGGTAGGGGGGTGAGGGGGGAGTGAGGGGAGAGGTAGGGGAGTGAGAGGGGAGTGAGAGGGGAGTGAGGGGGGAGGTAGGGGAGTGAGGGGGGAGTGAGGGGAGTGAGGGGGGAGTGAGGGGGGAGGTAGGGGAGTGAGGGGAGAGGTAGGGGAGTGAGGGGGGAGTGAGGGGAGTGAGAGGGGAGTGAGGGGAGAGGTAGGGGAGTGAGGGGGGAGTGAGGGGAGAGGTAGGGGAGTGAGGGGGGAGTGAGGGGAGAGGTAGGGGAGTGAGGGGGGAGTGAGAGGGGAGTGAGGGGAGTGAGGGGGGAGTGAGGGGAGTGAGGGAGGGGAGTGAGGGGAGTGAGAGGGGAGTGAGAGGGTAGTGAGGGGAGAGGTAGGGGGGTGAGGGGGGAGTGAGGGGAGTGAGGGGGGAGTGAGGGGAGGTGAGGGGGGAGTGAGGGGAGTGAGGGAGGGGAGTGAGGGGAGTGAGGGGGGAGTGAGGGGAGAGGTAGGGGAGTGAGGGGAGTGAGCGGGGAGTGAGGGGGGAGTGAGGGGGGAGGTAGGGGAGTGAGGGGAGAGGTAGGGGAGTGAGAGGGGAGTGAGGGGAGAGGTAGGGGAGTGAGGGGAGAGGTAGGGGAGTGAGAGGGGAGTGAGGGGAGAGGTAGGGGAGTGAGGGGGGAGTGAGGGGAGAGGTAGGGGAGTGAGGGGAGAGGTAGGGGAGTGAGGGGAGAGGTAGGGGAGTGAGAGGGGAGTGAGGGGGGAGAGGTAGGGGAGTGAGAGGGGAGTGAGGGGAGAGGTAGGGGAGGTGAGGGGAGAGGTAGGGGAGTGAGGGGGGAGTGAGGGGAGTGAGAGGGGAGTGAGGGGAGAGGTAGGGGAGTGAGGGGAGAGGTAGGGGGGTGAGGGGAGAGGTAGGGGAGTGAGGGAGAGGTAGGGGAGTGAGGAAGGAGTGAAGGGAGAGGTAGGGGAGTGAGAGGGGAGTGAGGGGAGAGGTAGGGGAGTGAGAGGGGAGTGAGGGGAGAGGTAGGGGAGTGAGAGGGGAGTGAGGGGGGAGGTAGGGGAGTGAGGGGGGAGTGAGGGGAGAGGTAGGGGAGTGAGAGGGGAGTGAGGGGAGAGGTAGGGGAGTGAGAGGGGAGTGAGGGGGAGAGGTAGGGGAGTGAGGGGGGAGTGAGGGGAGAGGTAGGGGAGAGGTAGGGGGAGTGAGGGGAGAGGTAGGGGAGTGAGAGGGGAGTGAGGGGGGAGGTAGGGGAGTGAGGGGGGAGTGAGGGGAGAGGTAGGGGAGTGTATAGGTATGGTAGGGTAGAGGGAGTGAGGGGAGAGGTGGGGAGTGAGGAGGGAGTGAGGGGAGAGGTAGGGGAGTGAGGGGGGAGTGAGGGGAGAGGTAGGGGAGAGGTAGGGGAGTGAGGGGAGAGGTAGGGGAGTGAGAGGGGAGTGAGGGGAGAGGTAGGGGAGAGGTAGGGGAGTGAGGGGAGAGGTAGGGGAGTGAGGGGGGAGAGGTAGGGGAGTGAGAGGGGAGTGAGGGGAGAGGTAGGGGAGTGAGGGGGGAGTGAGGGGGGAGTGAGGGGAGAGGTAGGGGAGTAAGGGGAGAGGTAGGGGAGTGAGGGGGAGTGAGGGGAGAGGTAGGGGAGAGGTAGGGGAGTGAGGGGAGAGGTAGGGGAGTGAGAGGGGAGTGAGGGGAGAGGTAGGGGAGTGAGGGGGGAGTGAGGGGAGAGGTAGGGGAGAGGTAGGGGAGTGAGGGGGGAGAGGTAGGGGAGTGAGAGGGGAGTGAGGGGGGAGTGAAGGGAGTGAGGGGGGAGGGTAGGGGAGTGAGAGGGGAGTGAGGGGAGAGGTAGGGGAGTGAGAGGGGAGTGAGGGGAGAGGTAGGGAGTGAGGGGGGAGTGAGGGGAGAGGTAGGGGAGTGAGGGGAGAGGTAGGGGAGTGAGGGGGAGTGAGTGAGGGGAGAGGTAGGGGAGTGAGAGGGGAGTGAGGGGAGAGGTAGGGGAGTGAGGGGGGAGTGAGGGGAGAGGTAGGGGAGTGAGGGGAGAGGTAGGGGAGTGAGGGGGAGTGAGGGGAGAGGTAGGGGAGTGAGGGGGGAGAGGTAGGGGAGTGAGAGGGGAGTGAGGGGAGTGAGAGGGGAGTGAGGGGAGAGGGTAGGGGAGTGAGGGGAGAGGTAGGGGAGTGAGGGGAGAGGTAGGGGAGTGGTGGGGGGGAGAGAGAGGGAGAGGTAGGGGAGTGAGAGGGGAGTGAGGGGAGAGGTAGGGGAGTGAGGGGAGAGGTAGGGGAGTGGTGGGGGGGGAGAGAGAGGGGAGAGGTAGGGGAGTGAGAGGGGAGTGAGGGGAGAGGTAGGGGAGTGAGGGGAGAGGTAGGGGAGTGAGGGGGGAGTGAGGGGAGAGGTAGGGGAGTGAGGGGAGAGGTAAGGGAGTGGTGGGGGGGAGAGAGAGGGAGAGGTAGGGGAGTGAGAGGGGAGTGAGGGGAGAGGTAGGGGAGTGAGGGGAGAGGTAGGGGTAGTGAGGGGGGAGTGAGGGGGGAGAGGTAGGGGAGTGAGAGGGGAGTGAGGGGAGAGGTAGGGGAGTGAGGGGAGAGGTAGGGGGGTGAGGGGAGAGGTAGGGGAGTGAGGGGAGAGGTAGGGGGGTGAGGGGGGAAGTGAGGGGGGAGGTAGGGGAGTGAGGGGGGAGAGGTAGGGGAGTGAGGGGAGAGGTAGGGGGGTGAGGGGGGGAGTGAGGGGGGAGGTGAGGGGAGTGAGGGGGGAGAGGTAGGGGAGTGAGGGGGGAGTGAGGGGGGAGGTAGGGGGGTGAGGGGAGAGGTAGGGGGAGTGAGGGGGGGAGTGAGGGGAGAGGTAGGGGAGTGAGGGGGGAGTGAGGGGAGAGGTAGGGGGGTGAGGGGAGAGGTAGGGGAGTGAGAGGGGAGTGAGGGGAGAGGTTAGGGGGGTGAGGGGAGAGGTAGGGGAGTGAGGGGGGAGTGAGGGGAGAGGTAGGGGGGGTGAGAGGGGAGTGAGGGGAGAGGTAGGGGAGTGAGGGGGGAGTGAGGGGAGAGGTAGGGGGGTGAGAGGGGGAGTGAGCGGAGAGGTAGGGGAGTGAGGGGAGAGGTAGTGAGGGGGAGTGAGGGGAGAGGTAGGGGGGTGAGAGGGGAGTGAGGGGAGAGGTAGGGGAGTGAGGGGGGGAGTGAGGGGAGTGAGGGGGGAGTGAGGGGAGAGGTAGGGGAGTGAGGGGGGAGTGAGGGGAGAGGTAGGGGAGTGAGAGGGGAGTGAAGGGGGAGAGGTAGGGGAGTGAGGGGGGAGTGAGGGGAGAGGTAGGGGGGTGAGAGGGGAGTGAGGGGAGGTAGGGAGGAGGGAGAGGTAGGGGAGTGAGGGGGAGTGAGGGGAGAGGTAGGGGGTGAGAGGGGAGTGAGGGGAGAGGTAGGGGAGTGAGGGGGGAGTGAGGGAGAGGTAGGGGGGTGAGAGGGGAGTGAGGGGAGAGGTAGGGGAGTGAGGGGAGAGGTAGGGGAGTGAGGGGGGAGTGAGGGGAGAGGTAGGGGGTGAGAGGGGAGTGAGGGGAGAGGTAGGGGAGTGAGGGGGAGTGAGGGGAGTGAGGGGGGAGTGAGGGGAGAGGTAGGGGGAGTGAGGGGGGAGGAGGGAGTGAGGGGGAGTGAGGGGAGTGAGGGGGAGTGAGGGAGAGGTAGGGGAGTGAGGGGGAGTGAGGGGAGTGAGGGGAGGGGAGTGAGGGGAGAGGTAGGGGAGTGAGGGGAGTGAGGGGAGAGGTAGGGGAGTGAGAGGGGGAGTGAGGGGAGAGGTAGGGGAGTGAGGAGAGAGGTAGGGGAGTGAGGGGGGAGTGAGGGGGGAGAGGTAGGGGAGTGAGGAGAGAGGTAGGGGAGTGAGGGGGAGTGAGGGGGAGAGGTAGGGGAGTGAGGAGAGAGGTAGGGAGTGAGGGGGAGTGAGGGGGGAGAGGTAGGGGAGTGAGGAGAGAGGTAGGGGAGTGAGGGGGGGGAGTGAGGAGAGAGGTAGGGGAGTGAGGGGGGAGTGAGGGGGGAGAGGTAGGGGAGTGAGGAGAGAGGCAGGGGAGTGAGGGGGGAGTGAGGGGGGAGAGGTAGGGGAGTGAGGAGAGAGGTAGGGGAGTGAGGGGAGTGAGGGGGGAGAGGTAGGGGAGTGAGGAGAGAGGCAGGGGAGTGAGGGGGGAGTGAGGGGGGAGATGTAGGGGAGTGAGGAGAGAGGCAGGGGAGTGAGGGGGGAGTGAGGGGGGAGAGGTAGGGGAGTGAGGAGAGAGGCAGGGGAGTGAGGGGGGAGTGAGGGGGGAGAGGTAGGGGAGTGAGGGGGAGAGGTAGGGGAGTGAGGGGGGAGTGAGGGGGGAGAGGTAGGGGAGTGAGGGGAGAGGTAGGGGAGTGAGGGGGGAGTGAGGGGGGAGAGGTAGGGGAGTGAGGGGGGAGGTAGGGGAGTGAGGGGAGAGTGAGGGGAGTGAGGAGAGAGGTAGGGGAGTGAGGGGGAGGTAGGGGAGTGAGGGGAGAGTGAGGGGAGTGAGGAGAGAGGTAGGGGAGTGAGGGGGGAGGTAGGGGAGTGAGGGGAGAGTGAGGGGAGTGAGGAGAGAGGTAGGGGAGTGAGGGGGGAGTGAGGGGGGAGAGGTAGGGGAGTGAGGAGAGAGGTAGGGGAGTGAGGGGGGAGGTAGGGGAGTGAGGGGAGAGTGAGGGGAGTGAGGAGAGAGGTAGGGGAGTGAGGGGGGGAGTGAGGGGGGAGAGGTAGGGGAGTGAGGAGAGAGGTAGGGGAGTGAGGGGGGAGGTAGGGGAGTGAGGGGAGAGTGAGGGGAAGTGAGGAGAGAGGTAGGGGAGTGAGGGGGGAGTGAGGGGGAGAGGTAGGGGAGTGAGGAGAGAGGCAGGGGAGTGAGGGGGGAGTGAGGGGGGAGAGGTAGGGGAGTGAGGAGAGAGGCAGGGGAGTGAGGGGGGAGTGAGGGGGGAGAGGTAGGGGAGTGAGGGGAGAGGTAGGGGAGTGAGGGGGGAGTGAGGGGGGAGAGGTAGGGGAGTGAGGGGGAGAGGTAGGGGAGTGAGGGGGGAGTGAGGGGGGAGAGGTAGGGGAGTGAGGGGGGAGGTAGGGGAGTGAGGGGAGAGTGAGGGGAGTGAGGAGAGAGGTAGGGGAGTGAGGGGGGAGGTAGGGGAGTGAGGGGAGAGTGAGGGGAGTGAGGAGAGAGGTAGGGGAGTGAGGGGGGAGTGAGGGGGGAGAGGTAGGGGAGTGAGGAGAGAGGTAGGGGGGTGAGGGGGGAGTGAGGGGGGAGAGGTAGGGGAGTGAGGAGAGAGGTAGGGGAGGTGAGGGGGGAGTGAGGGGGGAGAGTGAGGGGAGTGAGGAGAGAGGTAGGGGAGTGAGGGGGGAGTGAGGGGGGAGAGGTAGGGGAGTGAGGAGAGAGGTAGGGGGGTGAGGGGAGTGAGGGGTAAATGGGGACTGAGTGAGTGTGGGGGAAGTGAGTGACTGAGTGAGTGAGTGAGTGACTGAGTGAGTGACTGAGTGAGTGAGTGAGTGACTGAGTGAGTGACTGAGTGAGTGAGTGAGTGACTGAGTGAGTGACTGAGTGAGTGAGTGAGTGACTGAGTGAGTGAGTGACTGAGTGAGTGAGTGACTGAGTGAGTGTGAGTGACTGAGTGAGTGAGTGAGTGACTGAGTGACTGAGTGAGTGTGAGTGACTGAGTGAGTGAGTGACTGAGTGAGTGAGTGAGTGACTGAGTGACTGAGTGAGTGTGAGTGACTGAGTGAGTGAGTGTGGTGGGGTGTGGTGAGTGAGTGACTGAGTGAGTGTGGTGTGGTGAGTGAGTGCGGTGTGGTGAGTGACTGAGTGAGTGAGTGACTGAGTGACTGAGTGTGGTGTGGTGAGTGTGGTGGGGTGTGGTGAGTGAGTGAGTGAGTGAGCGAGTGAGTGAGTGTGGTGGGGGTAGCTGAGTGAGTGAGTGAGTGACTGAGTGAGTGTGAGTGAGTGAGTGAGTAAATAAGTGAGTGAGTGAGTGTGGTGAGTGAGGTGTGGTGAGTGAGGTGTGGTGAGTGAGTGACTGAGTGACTGATTGAGTGAGTAAATGAGTGAGTGAGTGACTGAGTGAGTGACTGACTGAGTGACTGAGTGAGTGAGTGAGTGAGCGAGTGACTGAGTGAGTGAGTGACTGAGTGAGTGAGTGACTGAGTGAGTGACTGACTGACTGAGTGACTGAGTGAGTGAGTGAGCGAGTGACTGACTGAGTGAGTAAATGAGTGAGTGAGTGACTGAGTGACTGAGTGACTGACTGACTGACTGACTGAGTGACTGAGTGAGTGAGTGAGTGAGTGAGTGAGTGAGTGAGTGAGCGAGTGACTGACTGAGTGAGTAAATGAGTGAGTGAGTGACTGAGTGAGTGACTGAGTGAGTGACTGAGTGAGTGACTGAGTGAGTGAGTGAGTGACTGAGTGACTGAGTGAGTGTGAGTGACTGAGTGAGTGAGTGAGTGACTGAGTGAGTGTGAGTGACTGAGTGAGTGACTGAGTGAGTGAGTGAGTGACTGAGTGACTGAGTGAGTGTGAGTGACTGAGTGAGTGAGTGTGGTGGGGTGTGGTGAGTGAGTGACTGAGTGAGTGTGGTGTGGTGAGTGTGGTGGGGTGTGGTGAGTGAGTGACTGAGTGAGTGTGGTGTGGTGAGTGAGTGCGGTGTGGTGAGTGACTGAGTGAGTGAGTGACTGAGTGACTGAGTGAGTGTGGTGTGGTGAGTGTGGTGGGGTGTGGTGAGTGAGTGAGCGAGTGAGTGAGTGTGGTGGGGGTAGCTGAGTGAGTGAGTGAGTAAATGAGTGAGTGACTGAGTGAGTGTGAGTGAGTGAGTGAGTGAATAAGTGAGTGAGTGAGTGTGGTGAGTGAGGTGTGGTGAGTGAGTGACTGAGTGACTGATTGAGTGAGTAAATGAGTGAGTGAGTGACTGAGTGAGTGACTGACTGACTGAGTGACTGAGTGAGTGAGTGAGTGAGTGAGTGAGTGAGCGAGTGACTGACTGAGTGAGTGAGTGACTGAGTGAGTGAGTGAGTGACTGAGTGAGTGACTGACTGACTGAGTGACTGAGTGAGTGAGTGAGCGAGTGACTGACTGAGTGAGTAAATGAGTGAGTGAGTGAGTGACTGAGTGACTGAGTGAGTGACTGACTGAGTGAGTAAATGAGTGAGTGACTGACTGACTGAGTGACTGAGTGAGTGAGTGAGTGAGTGACTGACTGAGTGAGTAAATGAGTGAGTGAGTGAGTGACTGAGTGACTGAGTGAGTGACTGACTGAGTGAGTAAATGAGTGAGTGACTGACTGACTGAGTGACTGAGTGAGTGAGTGAGTGACTGACTGAGTGAGTAAATGAGTGAGTGAGTGAGTGAGCGAGTGACTGACTGAGTGAGTGACTGAGTGAGTGACTGAGTGAGTGACTGACTGACTGAGTGACTGAGTGAGTGAGCGAGTGACTGACTGAGTGAGTAAATGAGTGAGTGAGTGAGTGACTGAGTGAGTGACTGAGTGACTGAGTGAGTGAGTGAGTGAGCGAGTGACTGACTGAGTGAGTGACTGAGTGAGTAAGTGAGTGAGTGACTGACTGACTGACTGAGTGACTGACTGACTGACTGACTGAGTGCGGTGTGGTGTGGTGAGTGAGTGAGTGACTGAGTGAGTGAGTGACTGAGTGACTGACTGACTGAGTGACTGAGTGAGTGAGTGACTGACTGACTGAGTGAGTGACTGACTGAGTGAGTGACTGACTGAGTGACTGAGTGAGTGCGGTGTCTGCGCCACTCACAAAAGTTCCGCCAACTCTCCCACTTCCCCGACCAGCGCAAGCAGCAGGCTGCGCGGCTGGTGAGTGGTGGGGTGAGTGGTGGGGTGAGTGGTGGGGTGAGTGAGTGGTGGGGTGAGTGGTGGGGCGAGTGAGTGGTGGGGTGAGTGACTGACTGACTGATTGAGTGAGTGACTGAGTGAGTGAGTGACTGAGTGTGTGAGTGAGTGACTGTGGTGTGGTAACTGAGTGAGTGAGTGTGTGAGTGAGTGACTGAGTGACTGACTGACTGAGTGAGTGACTGACTGACTCAGTGACTGACTGAATGACTGACTGAGTGAGTGACTGACTGATTGAGTGACTGACTGACTGACTGAGTGACTGAGTGAGTGCGGTGTCTGCGCCACTCACAACAGTTCCGCCAACTCTCCCATTTCCCCGACCAGCGCAAGCAGCAGGCTGCGCGGCTGGTGAGTGGTGGGGTGAGTGGTGGGGTGAGTGGTGGGGTGAGTGAGTGGTGGGGTGAGTGGTGGGGCGAGTGAGTGGTGGGGTGAGTGGTGGGGTGAGTGAGTGACTGACTGATTGAGTGAGTGACTGAGTGACTGAGTGAGTGAGTGACTGAGTGTGTGAGTGAGTGAGTGTGGTGTGGTAACTGAGTGAGTGTGTGAGTGAGTGACTGAGTGACTGACTGACTGAGTGACTGACTGACTGAGTGACTGACTGATTGAGTGACTGACTGACTGAGTGACTGAGTGAGTGCGGTGTCTGCGCCACTCACAACAGCTCCGCCAACTCTCCCACTTCCCCGACCAGCGCAAGCAGCAGGCTGCGCGGCTGGTGAGTGGTGGGGTGAGTGGTGGGGTGAGTGGTGGGGTGAGTGAGTGGTGGGGTGAGTGGTGGGGCGAGTGAGTGGTGGGTGAGTGGTGGGGTGAGTGAGTGACTGACTGATTGAGTGACTGAGTGACTGAGTGAGTGACTGAGTGTGTGAGTGAGTGTGGTGTGGTAACCGAGTGAGTGAGTGTGTGAGTGAGTGACTGAGTGACTGACTGACTGAGTGAGTGACTGACTGAGTGACTGAGTGACTGACTGAGTGACTGACTGACTGACTGAGTGACTGAGTGAGTGCGGTGTCTGCGCCACTCACAACAGCTCCGCCAACTCTCCCACTTCCCCGACTAGCGCAAGCAGCAGGCTGCGCGGCTGGTGGAACTTGCGCCAATCTCGCTCCTCCGTGAAGGCTTCTTGCATCTGCCGGCTAGAGCAGTGGGAGAGTGGTGGGGAGAGTGAGTGGTGGGGTGAGTGGTGGGGTGAGTGGTGGGGTGAGTGGTGGGGTGAGTGGTGGGGAGAGTGGTGGGGTGAGTGGTGGGGTGAGTGGTGTGGTGAGTGGTGGGGTGAGTGGGCTGGTGAGTGGTGGGGTGAGTGGTGGGGTGAGTGGTGGGGTGAGTGGTGGGGAGAGTGGTGGGGTGGGTGAGTGGTGGGGAGAGTGGGTGAGTGGTGGGGTGAGTGGTGGGGAGAGTGGTGGGGTGAGTGGGTGGTGGGGTGAGTGAGTGGTGGTGAGTGGTGGGGTGAGTGGTGGGGTGGGTGGTGGGGTGGGTGGGGTGAGTGGTGGGTGAGTGGTGGGGTGGGGTGAGTGGTGGGGTGAGTGGTGGGGAGAGTGGTGGGGTGGGTGGGGAGAGTGGGGTGAGTGGTGGGGTGGGTGGGGTGGTGGGGAGTGGTGGGGTGAGTGGTGGGGTGAGTGGTGGGTGAGTGGTGGGGTGGGTGAGTGGTGGGTGAGTGGTGGGGAGAGTAGTGGGGAGAGTAGTGGGTGAGTGAGTGGTGGGTGAGTGGTGGGGTGAGTGGTGGGGTGAGTGGTGGGGTGGTGGGGTGGTGAGTGATGGGGTGAGGGGTGGGGTGAGGGGTGGGGTGAGTGGAGTGTTTGACGGGACAAAATAGTTGCTCCAAATCTACAGCAGCAGCAGCAGGCATCGTCAGGGGTTGGGATCGAACCCATGAGCTCCTGCAGACCAGACGAGGTCGTCAACATCTCATAGCCACACACAGACAAAGCTCCCCCAGGTAGCCTCTAGCAGGGCTGCAGGGGCAAGTGCTGCTAGTAGCACCACCTATGATGTACACACAGACAAAGCTCCCCCAGGTAGCCTCTAGCAGGGATGTAGGGGCAAGTGCTGCTAGTAGCACCACCTATGATGTACACACAGACAAAGCTCCCCCAGGTAGCCTCTAGCAGGGATGTAGGGGCAAGTGCTGCTAGTAGCACCACTTATGATGTACACACAGACAAAGCTCCCCCAGGTAGCCTCTAGCAGGGCTGCAGGGGCAAGTGCTGCTAGTAGCACCACCTATGATGTACACACAGACAAAGCTCCCCCAGGTAGCCTCTAGCAGGGCTGTAGGGGCAAGTGCTGCGAGTAGCACCCCCTATGATACAGACACAGCTCCCCCAGGTAGCCTCTAGCCACCCCGTAGAGGAGGCCCGAAGCCTACGGCCTTGCCTGAGCGGCCGCCGTGCTCCGGTGCGCCTCAGGCGGGCAACCGCCACCACCACCCCCCCCCCCCACGGTCAACTCACAGCGTCTCCAGGGTGGGTTCGGGGCTGAAGGAGAAAGATCCTTCGCCGTTCGCTTCGGCCTCCATCGAGAAGGTTATACAACAACAACAACAGCCACAATAATTAAGAGTTAAATGTTAAACTCTAAAGCTTTTAGCGATTAAAGTTTTTTTCTCCCCAAACCCCTCAAAATGTTTTTTTCCCGCGAAAAGTGGTGCCGGTAGTGACGTCACGTTCAGGTGGCGGACGTGACGTCGTGTCTCGGTGGCGGTCGTGACGTCACCTCCCAGCGTCATGACGTCGCCCGGTTGTGGTCGTTACGCCATGGCTGACCCTGCTTATCCGTAGTAGAAAATACAAACGCATTTATCAATGTAATCCTATGGGGGCGTGCTAATCCGTAGTAGAAAATACAACCGCATTCTCAATGTAATCCTATGGGTGCCCATGCCTATCCATAGTAGAAAATGCAAACGTATTCTCAATGTAATCCTATGGGGGCCCGTGCTTATCCGTAGTAGTAAATACAAACGCATTCTCAATGTAATCCTATGGGTGCCCATGCCTATCCATAGTAGAAAATACAAACGCATTTCTTAATGTAATCCTATCGGGCTCGTGCTTATGCGTAGTAGAAAATACAAACGGATTCTCAATGTAATTCTATGGGGCTAATGCTTATCCGTAGTACAAAATACAAACGCATTCTTAATGTAATTCTATGGGGCCCGTGCTTATCCGTAGTAAAAAATACAAACGTATTCTCAATGTAATCCTATGGGGCTTGTGCTTATCCGTAGTAGGAAATACAAACGCATTGCTCAATGTAATCCTATGGGGCTTGTGCTTATCCGTAGTAGGAAATACAAACGCATTTCTCAAGGCAATCCGATGGGGCTCGTGCTTATCCATATTAGAAAATACAAACGTATTCTTAATGCAATCCTATGGGTGACCCTGCTTATCCATAGTAAAAAATACAAACGCATTTTCAATGTAATCCTATGGGGGCCCGTGCCTATCCGTAGTAGAAAATACAAACGTGTTCTCAATGTAATCCTATGGGTGACCCTGCTTATCCGTAGTATTAAATACAAACGCATTTCTCAATGTAATCCTATGGGGCCGTGCTTATCCGTAGTAGAAAATACAAACGCATTTCTCAAGGCAATCCGATGGGGCTCGTGCTTATCCATATTAGAAAATACAAACGTATTCTTAATGCAATCCTATGGGTGACCCTGCTTATCCATAGTAAAAAATACAAAACGCATTCTCAATGTAATCCAATGGGGGCCCGTGCTTATCCGTAGTAGAAAATACAAAACGCATTCTCAATGTAATCAAATGGGGCCCGTGCCTATCCATAGTAGAAAATACAAACGTATTCTCAATGTAATCCTATGGGTGACCCTGCCTATCCATAGTAGAAAATACAAACGCATTTCTCAATGTAATCCTATCGGGCCGTGCTTATCCGTAGTAGAAAATACAAACGCATTTCTCAATGTAATCCTATGGGGGCCCGTGCCTATCCATAGTAGAAAATACAAACGTATTCTCAATGTAATCCTATGGGGGCCCGTGCCTATCCATAGTAGAAAATACAAACGCATTCTCAATGTAATCCTATGGGGCCGTGCTTATCCGTAGTAGAAAATACAAACGCATTTCTCAATGTAATCCTATGGGGGCCCGTGCCTATCCGTAGTAGAAAATACAAACCTATTCTCAATGTAATCCTATGGGGCCCGTGCCTATCCATAGTAGTAAATACAAACGCATTCTCAATGTAATCCTACGGGGCCCGTGCTTATCCGTACTGGTAAATGTGAAGCCGCCCCGCGGCCTACCCTGTTCAGGCTGACACGAGGTGAGCTGAGATCGGCACTTTATCGTTTTATTTTCCTCCTTGTCGTTATAATTCTTCTACTAAAAACCCACCCCCCCACCTCAGCAAACACATCTCAACGTGTCAAACAATTAGTACGCGCGCACGTAACTTCACCGTTACAAAACTTGCATTTAAAATGTTTGCGCCTAAGAACGCTAACCTAGCTCAGGCCTAAGTCAGGCCTAGGCCTCTCAACGGCGATTTTAAAACAAAATTACTTAATTTGATTTCGATTTAAAGCTTCTTTCGTGACTGCAGGGATTCATTTTCTTGGTTCTTTCGGTAAAGTCGTCACGTAGAAGGGAAGTAATACAATAATAAAACTAAAACATAAAATAATATTCTATAATAATATAATAAAATAATTATTATTTTATTACTTCCCTTCTACGTGACTTTAACTAAAGAACCAAGAAGATGCTTAATTTGACCTTAGCAAACACCTCGCTTTTAACGCAATAAGCGTATCGAACGGCTGTTAAGGTGTCGCTTGGTTACGGTCTGTCGCTGTGGCCAAGAGCTTCGTCGCTTATCGGATTTACTCCAGCTGCCGTGTAAACCACACGTTGTGGTTCTGTGTGTGTGTACTGTGTGTGTGTGCACTGTGTGTGTGTGTACACTGTGTGTGCACTGTGTGTGTGCATTGTGTGTGTGTACTGTGTGTGTGTGTGCACTGTGTGTGTGCACTGTGTGTGTACACTGTGTGTGTGTACTGTGTGTGTGTGTGTACACTGTGTGTGTGTGCACTGTGTGTGTGCATTGTGTGTGTGCACTGTGTGTGTGCACTGTGTGTGTGCACTGTGTGTGTGCACTGTGTGTGTGCACTGTGTGTGTGTACCTGTGTGTGTGTGCACTGTGTGTGTGTACTGTGTGTGTGTGTGTGCACTGTGTGTGTGTGCACTGTGTGTGTGCACTGTGTGTGTGTACTGTGTGTGTGTGTAGTGTGTGTACTGTGTGTGTGTGTACTGTGTGTGTGTGTGTGTGTACTGTGTGTGTGTGCACTGTGTGTGTGTGTGTACTGTGTGTGTGTGCACTGTGTGTGTGTGTACTGTGTGTGTGTGTACTGTATGTGTGTGTGTACTGTGTGTGTGCACTGTGTGTGTGCACTGTGTGTGTACCTGTGTAGTGTGTACCTGTGTGGTGTGTACTTGTGTGTGCACTGTGTGTGTGTACTGTATGTGTGTGTGTACACTGTGTGTGTGTGTGCACTGTGTGTGTACCTGTGTGTGTACCTGTGTAGTGTGTACCTGTGTGTGTACCTGTGTGGTGTGTACTTGTGTGTGCACTGTGTGTGTGTGTGTGCACTGTGTAGTGTGTACTGTATGTGTGTGCTGTGTACACTGTGTGTGTGTGTGTACTGTGTGTGTGTGTACACTGTGTGTATGCACTGTGTGTGTGCACTGTGTGTGTGTGCACTGTGTGTGTGCACTGTGTGTGTGTGTACCTGTGTAGTGTGTACACTGTGTAGTGTGTACACTGTGTGTGTGTAGCTGTGTGTGTGTACACTGTGTAGTGTGTACACTGTGTGTGTGCACTGTGTGTGTGTGTACCTGTGTAGTGTGTACACTGTGTGTGTGTACACTGTGTGTGTGTAGCTGTGTGTGTGTACACTGTGTAGTGTGTACACTGTGTGTGTGTACTGTGTGTGTGTACACTGTGTGTGTGCACTGTGTGTGTGTACACTGTGTGTGTGTGCACTGTGTAGTGTGTACACTGTGTAGTGTGTACACTGTGTGTGTGTACTGTGTGTGTGTACTGTGGGTGTGTGCACTGTGTGTGTGTACACTGTGTGTGTGTGCACTGTGTGTGTACACTGTGTGTGTGTGCACTGTGTGTGTGTGTGTGTACACTGTGTGCACTGTGTACACTGTGTGTGTGTGTGTACACTGTGTTTGTGTGTACACTGTGTGTGTGTGTGTACACTGTGTGTGTGTACACTGTGTGTGTGTACACTGTGTGTGTGTGTGTACACTGTGTGTGTGTACACTGTGTGTGTGTACACTGTGTGTGTGTACACTGTGTGTGTATACACTGTGTGTGTGTATACACTGTGTGTGTGTGTACACTGTGTGTGTGTACACTGTGTGTGTACACTGTGTGTGTGTGTACACTGTGTGTGTATACACTGTGTGTGTGTGTACACTGTGTGTGTATACACTGTGTGTGTGTGTACACTGTGTGTGTGTACACTGTGTGTGTACACTGTGTGTGTGTGTACACTGTGTGTGTACACTGTGTGTGTGTGTACACTGTGTGTGTATACACTGTGTGTGTGTGTGTGTACACTGTGTGTGTATACACTGTGTGTGTGTGTGTGTACACTGTGTGTGTGTACACTGTGTGTGTGTGTACACTGTGTGTGTATACACTGTGTGTGTGTGTGTGTACACTGTGTGTGTATACACTGTGTGTGTGTGTACACTGTGTGTGTGTACACTGTGTGTACACTGTGTGTGTGTGTACACTGTGTGTGTATACACTGTGTGTGTACACAGTGTACACACACAGTGTGTGTGTGTACACTGTGTGTGTGTGTACACTGTGTGTGTGTGTGTACACTGTGTGTGTATACACTGTGTGTGTACACAGTGTACACACACAGTGTACACACACACAGTGTGTGTGTGTACACTGTGTGTGTATACACTGTGTGTGTGTGTGTACACTGTGTGTGTATACACTGTGTGTGTGTGTACACTGTGTGTGTGTATACACTGTGTGTGTGTACACTGTGTGTGTATACACTGTGTGTGTACACAGTGTACACACACACAGTGTGTGTGTGTACACTGTGTGTGTACACTGTGTGTGTGTGTACACTGTGTGTATACACTGTGTGTGTGTGTACACAGTGTACACACACACACAGTGTGTGTGTGTACACTGTGTGTGTACACTGTGTGTGTGTGTACACTGTGTGTGTATACACTGTGTGTGTGTGTACACAGTGTACACACACACACAGTGTGTGTGTGTACACTGTGTGTGTACACTGTGTGTGTGTGTACACTGTGTGTGTATACACTGTGTGTGTGTGTACACAGTGTACACACACAGTGTGTGTGTGTACACTGTGTGTGTACACTGTGTGTGTACACTGTGTGTGTGTGTACACTGTGTGTGTGTGTGTACACTGTGTGTGTGTACACTGTGTGTGTGTACACTGTGTGTGTGTGTACACTGTGTGTGTGTGTACACTGTGTGTGTGTGTACACTGTGTGTGTATACACTGTGTGTGTGTGTACACTGTGTGTGTGTACACTGTGTGTGTGTACACTGTGTGTGTGTGTGTGTACACTGTGTGTGTGTGTACACTGTGTGTGTGTACACTGTGTGTGTGTACACTGTGTGTGTGTGTACACTGTGTGTGTGTACACTGTGTGTGTGTACACTGTGTGTCCCTCTGTGTGTGTACCTCTGTCTGTCCCGTGACCTCCTCCTCCTGCACCTAGCCTGGCACAGTAGGCGGCACAGGTGGTGCATCAGCCACTCATCTCAGTCAACCCCATGGCACCTGCTGGGTCTGTCCCGTGACCTCCTGCACCTAGCCTGGCACAGTAGGGGGCACAGGTGGTGCATCAGCCACTCATCTCAGTCAACCCCATGGCACCTGCTGGGTCTGTCCCGTGACCTCCTGCACCTAGCCTGGCACAGTAGGGGGCACAGGTGGTGCATCAGCCACTCATCTCAGTCAGTCGACCCGTGGCACATGCTGGGTCTGTCCCGTGACCTCCTGCACCTAGCCTGGCACAGTAGGCGTCACAGGTGGTGCATCAGCCACTCATCTCGGTCAGTCGACCCGTGGCACCTGCTGGGTCTGCCCCGTGACCTCCTACCAGCGGGCGTTCGACACTTCACGTGGTAGCCTCAAGGTGCACTTGGCCTGGCACAAGCGTCGTGGTGACGTCACCGCTGCCTGCTGCTGTTGTTGTGCAATTGCTGTTGTCACGTTCTTACTCCGTGTGCCCCCCCCCCCCACCTTTGCTGGACATCTGTGTACGAAGAGCTTCGTAGCTCCTCTGATTTCCTTCTGCCGCAGTCGAAAACGCAGGCTGCTGATGCCGACTTTGGGTCACGGAGTTGGTGTTTGACGGTGCGCGTCTGTCACGTTCCGTCGACCCACGGCATGTTGTTGTTGTTGTTGTGTTCCTCCAGATTCACAGCCACCGCCGTCATCAGCAGCAGCAGCGGCAGTAGGAGCAGCAGTAGGAGCAGAAGTTGTTGTAGTAGCAGCAGTAGTCGTATTAGCAGTAGTAGCAGAAGGAGCATTAGCAGCAGCAGTAGTAGCAGTAGCAGCAGTAGTAGCAGCAGTAGCAGCAGTAGTAGCATTAGCAGCAGCAGTAGCAGTAGTAGCAGTAGTAGCAGTAGCAGCAGTAGTAGCAGCAGTAGCAGCAGTAGTAGCATTAGCAGCAGCAGTAGCAGTAGTAGCAGCAGTAGCAGCAGTAGCAGCAGCAGTAGCAGCAGTAGCAGCAGCAGTAGCAGCAGTAGCAGCAGCAGTAGCAGCAGTAGCAGCAGCAGTAGCAGCATTAGCAGCAGCAGTAGTAGCAGTAGCAGCAGCAGTAGCAGCAGCAGTAGCAGTAGTAGCAGTAGCAGCAGTAGTAGCAGCATTAGCAGCAGCAGCAGTAGCAGTAGTAGCAGTAGCAGCAGTAGTAGCAGCATTAGCAGCAGCAGTAGTAGCAGCAGCAGCGACAATCACCACCGTACATCAACAACAGCCGACACCAGCGCACTCACAGACCTCACCACAACCAACCACCTCGTCCACCACCTCATCCACCACCACGTCCACCACCTCGTCCACCATCACGTCCACCATCACCTCGTCCACCCACCCCCACCCCGCGCTTCCGGGCTGATACTACATTGTTGTTATTTCAATTTCCACGGGTCGGTGTGGATCCCACAACATTGTAGTCCACCCGTGTCGTCGAAATGAGCAATGTGTTCAGCCTCCGCTCCTCAGTCGTCACCGCAGCCTCCTCCTTCATCGCAGCCGTGACAGCGTCGCCATCGTCGTCGTCGTGGTAGCTAGTTAGTTCGTGGTGGTGGTTAGTTAGTTCGTGGTGGTGGTGGTTCGTGGTGGTGGTGGTGGTTCGTGTTGGTGGTGGTCTTTTTTTTTTTCTTCTTTTTTCAGTTCGTGGTGGTGGTAGCTAGTTAGTTAGTCAGTTCGTGGTGGTGGTGGTGGTAGTTTGTGTTGGTGGTGGTAGCTAGCTAGTTAGTTTGTGTTGGTGGTGGTAGTTCGTGGTGGTGGTAGTCAGTTCGTGGTGGTAGTTTGTGGTGGTGGTAGCTAGTTAGTTGGTGGTGGTGATAGTCAATTGGTGGTGGTAGTTTGTGGTGGTGGTGGTAGCTAGTTAGTTAGTTTGTGGTGGTGGTAGTTCGTGTTGGAGGTAGTCAGTTCGTGGTGGTAGGTCGTGGTGGTGGTGGTGCTAGTTAGTTGGTGGTGGTGCTAGTTAGTTGGTGGTGGTGGTGCTAGTTAGTTGGTGGTGGTGGTAGCCGCGACAGGGAGGTGACACCGGTGTGTGGAGTGTTCCCGACGCAGGTTCTAGCGGCGCAGAGCGCAAGCCAAGGGCCTGCGCCGCCCGAACCCAGCGCCGTCGAGACTTTGCACAGAGAGGAGAGAGACACAGGGAGAGAGACAGGGGAGAGAGGGAGGAGAGACAGGGGGGAGAGGGGAGAGAGACAGGGGGGAGAGGGGAGAGAGACAGGGGAGAGAGGGGAGAGAGGGAGGAGAGACAGGGGGGAGAGGGGAGAGAGAGGGGAGAGACAGGGGAGAGAGAGGGGAGAGAGGGGAGAGAGACAGGGGGGAGAGGGGAGAGAGACAGGGGAGAGAGAGGGGAGAGAGGGGAGAGAGACAGGGGGGAGAGGGGAGAGAGACAGGGGGGAGAGGGGAGAGAGACAGGGGGGAGAGAGGGGAGAGAGACTGATAGGGTAGAGACAGGGGAGAGAGTTTGAGAGACTGAGACAAGAGAGAGAGACAGGGTAGAGCGACACGTAGTCACCCTGCGACACCGCATCTACTGCAGTCGCCCTCTTACAGTCGCCCGCCATCGCTTCTCCCCACCCCCGCTATCGTCAAACACAACAACAACAACACAACAACACAGCAACACAACAACACAACAACACAACAACAACAACAACACCACAACACAACAACACAAACACAACAACAACACAACAACAACAACACAAATCGTCATCTCTCCCAGCCGCCCCCTAGAGGGCAGCCATGCCGAGCCCACGGCAGCCTCCGTCCGGTCTCACCTGTCCCCGTGGCAAATCATCATCATCAGCAGCAACAGCAGCACCATCAGCAGCAGCACCATCAGTAGTAGCAGCACCATCAGCAGCAGCAACAGCAGCAGCATCATCAGCAGCAGCACCATCAGTAGTAGCAGCAGCATCATCAGCAGCAGCAACATCATCAGCATCATCAGCAGTAGCAGCAACAGCAGCAGCAGTAGCAGCAACAGCAGCAGTAGCAGCAACAACAGCAGCACCATCAGCAACAGCAGCAGCATCATCAGCAGCAGCATCAGCTGCATCAGTAGCAGCAGCAGCAGCATCAGCAGCAGCAGTAGTAGCAACAGCACCATCATCATCAGCACCATCAGCTGCATCAGCACCATCATCATCATCATCAGCACCATCAGCATCAGTAGTAGCAGCATCAGCTGCATCAGCAGCAGCAGCAGCAGCACCATCAGCTCCGCCCGCACCTCTTCACCCCGTCACTCCACCACCACCACCACCACCTCCTCCTCCTTCCGTAAATCTGCCGCCATTGCCGCTGCCGCCACCTCTGCCGTCATCGATGTCATCACTGTCGGCACCGATGTCGTCACTGTCGGCACCGATGTCGTCATCGCTGTCGTCATCGTCGGCACCGATGACGTCATCGCTGTCGGCACCGATGTCGTCATCGCTGTCGTCATCGCTGTCGGCACCGATGACGTCATCGCTGTCAGCACCGATGTCATCATCACTGTCGGCACCGATGTCGTCATCGCTGTCGTCATCGTCGGCACCGATGACGTCATCGCTGTCGGCACCGATATCGTCATCGCTGTCGTCATCGTCGGCACCGATGACGTCATCGCTGTCAGCACCGATGTCATCATCACTGTCGGCACCGATGTCGTCATCGCTGTCGTCATCGTCGGCACCGATGACGTCATCGCTGTCGGCACCGATATCGTCATCGCTGTCGTCATCGTCGGCACCGATGACGTCATCGCTGTCAGCACCGATGTCATCATCACTGTCAGCACCGATGTCATCATCACTGTCGTCATCGCTGTCGGCACCGATGACGTCATCACTGTCAGCACCGATGTCGTCACCGCTGTCGTCATCGTCGGCATCGGCGGGCCGTCACGCGCGCCCCACCCCGCGCTTCTCGCTGGACCCCGTCGCCCTGCGCCGCGTGACGGTGCAGCTGAGCGCCGCCGACTCGCGACGAGGTGGAGGTGGTGGAGGTGGTGGAGGTGGTGGAGGTGGTGGAGGTGGAGGAGCGGGAGGGACACGGAGAGTCGTCCACCTCGTGGGAGACGCCCACACCGTCCCGCTGGGGGGTGACGTGGAGGATGATGTGATGGTGGACGACGGGGACGAGGAGGGTGGAGGGATGGTGGTGGACGAGGTGGTGGACGAGGTGGTGGACGAGGAGGAGGAGGTGGAGGACGTGGTGTTTGCCGTTCTGGACGACATGGCGACGCCGAGGGACGAGATCGACAACGGAGGTGGTGGAGGAGGTGGTGGAGGTGGTGGACAACGGGGTGGAGGTGGTGGTGGACGACGTGGAGGAGGTGGAGGTGGAGACGACTCGCCCAGCCACCTTGGCGGCGTGGAGGTGATGATGAGCACGTGGTGGTGGAGGTGGTGGTGGTGGTGGTGGAGGTGGTGGAGGTGGTGGTGGTGGAGGTGGTGGTGGTGGAGGTGGTGGTGGAGGTGGTGTTGATGGAGGTGGTGGTGGTGGTGGTGTTGATGGAGGTGGTGGTGGTGGTGGTAACGGTGGTGGTGGTGATGGTGATGACAGTGGTCATGGAGGTGGTGGAGGTGGTAGTGATGACGGTGGTGGTGGTGGAGGTGGTGGTGATGGAGGTGGTGGTGATGGTGACGGTGGTGGTGACGGTGGTGGTGACGGTGGTGGAGATGGAGGTGGTGGTGGTGGAGGTGGTGATGGTGGTGGAGGTGGAGGTGGTGGTGATGGAGGTGGTGGTGGTGATGGTGGTGGTGATGGTGGTGGTAGTGATGGATGTGGTGGTGGTGGTGATGGAGGTGGTGATGGAGGTGGTGACGGTGGTGGTGGTGTGTGTGTTACCGTGTGTGTGTGTGTGTCACTGTGTGTGTTACTGTGTGTGTGTGTGTGTAACAACGAAAAACCATTGCGGATGGCCACGTGGAATGTTCGAACGCTCACTGCGGAGGAGAGGCTGCCACTCCTCTGTCGGGAGCTGGACCGGTACCGCCTGGATCTCTGTGGCATTCAGGAGGTCCGGTGGACCGGTTCTGGCTCCTGCCACCATGAGGGGTGGACAGTCCTCTACTCGGGGCAGGAGACTGCCAAACAACAGGGTGTGGCTCTTCTTCTGAACAAAAGAATGAAGGGGGCGTGGGAGCGTGGCGGTGAGGTGTGGGAAGCTGTAAGCCCCAGGATACTTTGGGCTCGCCTTCCCATCAACCAGAGGCGAGGAGTGGTGGTCGTGGTTACTTACGCCCCCACCGAAGACGAACATCCGTGGAGGGATGCAGGCAAAGCCGATGAGTCAGACGCTTTCTATGACCTACTGTCACAGGTGCTGGCTAAAGTGGCCACTCGGGACAGAGTCATCTTGTTGGGTGACTTCAATGCCCGAGTTGGTCATGATGCTGGCACCTGGTCTGGAGTGATTGGAAGGCATGGGCCAGATCAGCTCAATAACAACGGTAGGAGGCTGCTAGATTTCTGTGCAGCCCATGGGCTTGTAATTACCAACACGCTCTTCCGGCATCGGCGCATCCACACAACATCATGGATGCATGCCGGGTCCAAGCAAGAACATCTGCTGGACTACGTAGTGACGGACCAGCGGATGCGAGCCCATGTCCTTGACACCAGGACCTACCGTGGAGCTGATCTGCCCTCTGACCATCGACTAGTCATCTGTAAGATGCGCCTGCCATTCTTCCACTCCGGTGGTGGGTGTACACCCAGGATCCCATTCCAACCAAAAGTGGCCTGGTCTAAGTTAGCTGATGAAAGTTGCAAGCGAGAATTTCATCATCGCTTGCAGCTGGGGTTGGCATCGTCCCCCACTCCACCTGATGTCGAGGGTAAATGGGCGAGGTTTAAGACTGTGACTCATGCAGCTGCAATGGCTGCTTTGGGTACGCGGTCCAGACCTCCCCGGGAACCCTGGCTGACGGAGGAGGTGTTCAGGTTAATTGAGAAAAAGCGACAGGCCCACTCTCATCGCCTACAGCATCCCACGTCAGAGAATGAGGAGGTTTACCGCAGCCTTCGCTCGGAGGTTCGGAGAGCCGTAAGGCGCTGTAAGGATGGGTGGTGGTCGCGGGTTGCTGAGGAGATGGAGTCTGCCTCAGTGGCCCGCGATCACAAATCACTATTTAACTCCATCAAAAAAGTAACCTGCAGCGCCACACCTATTACCATCATTAGAGGAAAAAACGGTGATCCAATCTCCGACCCCCAGGAACAGGTTTGCAGATTTGCTGAGCATTTCTGTGAGGTCCTGGGGGAGGGAAAATCTCTCAGCCAGGAAAACATCATGGCACAAAGTGGGGATAACCCTGCTGAGGCTGCGGTGCCTCAAATATTGGAAGAGGTCACCCCCTGTGAGTGGCTGGCTGAGGTACCGGCTGTTGAGGAAGTACTGAGGGCGATCCGGAGTCTGAGACCAGGGAAGGCACCGGGCAGAGATGATCTCCCAGGCGAAATGCTGAGGGAGGGTGGCGTTTGTGCACAGACTGCCCTATATGACATCATAACAACAGTCTGGACCACTGGACGGGTTCCGCAGGACTGGAAGGATGCCCTGGTGGTCCCCCTCTTTAAGAAGGGGGACCGCACAGACTGTAACAACTACAGGGGCATCTCACTCCTCAGTGTGCCGGGTAAGGTCCTGGCAAGGATTATTCAACATCGCCTTGCTAGGCATGCTGAGGAGAGGCTTGCGGAGCCCCAATGTGGTTTCAGGAAAGGGCGGTCCTGCACAGATGCCATATTTTCTGTCCGTCTGCTACAGCAGAGGTGTAGGGAATTCCAAAAAGACCTACATCTCTGCTTTATTGACCTGGTCAAGGCCTATGATACCATCAGTAGGACTGGGCTCTGGGTTGTTCTTCGTGCTTTCGGAGTCCCTGACCCTCTGCTCACGATCATTAAGGACCTTCATGATGGTGAGCGGGCCCGGGTAAAACTACGTGGCCGGGAGTCGGAGCCTTTCCCTGTACACCTTGGGGTGCGACAGGGATGTCCTCTGGCTCCCACATTATTTAACATCTATTTCGACTGCGTAGTTCGTGAAGCCTTCAATAGCTGTACCGGGGGAATTACCATTTGGTACAGATATAATGGGAGGCTGATCGACGCCCGGGTGCGATCAAGGGATGGCTCCCTATTGGTCAACCACGTTATGTATGCCGATGATTTGGTAATAGCTGCTCATTCAGAAGAGGAGTTGGAGACGCTGCTGCTGAGGCTGGAGTGTGCCACTAAGAGGTGGGGCCTTACCATCAGCCCCACCAAAACTAAGCACCTGCCTGGGTATTTTGTACCATCGGGCACTCCGCCCCCACAACTCCCAATCGGTGATGGGGCAGTTGTGGAGAGAGTAGAGAGTTTCCCATACCTGGGCAGTGTGCTCATGACCAGCTCCAGTTTATCAGCAGAGGTCTCACTCCGAATCAGTCGAGCGGCAATATCTTTTCATCGGTTGCGTAACGCTGTGTGGAAGCTACCTGGTCTGTCGCTCCGCACGAAGCTTCAGGTCTTCTCGGCCACGGTCATTCCCTCCCTTCTCTACGCTTGCGAAACGTGGACCCCCCTAGTGGAGCATCTTCGCCGGTTGGAAACATTTAGGCTGGCCTGCCTACGATCCATCCTGGGTTTGACCAGGCTGGATTGTGTGAGGAGCTCACAAGTCCTTGAAAGATCTGGGCAAAGTCCCATCAGTGAGCTCCTCCGGCAGGCAAGGCTGCGTTGGCTGGGTCATGTAGCCCCCATGCCCAGCCACCGCATGCCTAAACAGCTTTTGTTCGGCCGGATCGAGGGGGCTAAACGGGCGCGGCACGGGCTAGAGAAGAGATGGAGTGATGTGGTACAGGAGGACGTGGAGCTGAGTGGACTTGCCGATGACTGGTACCAGCGGTGTCAAGATCGGCCTCAGTGGAGGAGGCTCGTGAAGGACGCTACTGGGCAGTTGGAGGCAGTCGCCCTCCAACAACAACGGAGGGCGGAGGAGCGACGCTCACAACAACGAGCGGAGCGCCGGGTGGCTAAAGCACAGCAAGTTGGCACAGTAGGGGGCACAGGTGGTGCATCAGCCAGTCATCTCGGTCATCTCGGTCAGTCGACCCGTGGCACCTGGGTCTGCCCCGTGACCTCCTGCCAGCGGGCGTTCGACACTTCACGTGGCCTCAAGGTGCACATGGCCTGGCACAAGCGTCGTGGTGACGTCACCGCCACTTAGTGGCGAATGGCGGTTGTTGTGTGTGTGTCACCGTGTGTGACCATCGACTAGTCATCTGTAAGATGCACCTGCCATTCTTCCACTCTGGTGGTGGGTGTACACCCAGGACCCCATTCAAACCCTTAGTGGCCTGGTCTCAGTTAGCTGATGAAAGTTGCAAGCGAGAATTCCATCATCGCTTGCAGCTGGGGTTGGCATCGTCCCCCACTCCTCCTGATGTCGAGGGTAAATGGGCGAGGTTTAGGACTGTGACTCATGCAGCTGCAATGGCTGCTTTGGGTACACGGTCCAGACCTCCCCAGAAACCCTGGCTGACAGAGGAGGTGTTCAGGATGGTTGAGAAAAAGCGACAGGCCCACTCTCATCGGCTACAGCATCCCACGTCGGAGAATGAGGAGGTTTACCGCAGCCTTCGCTCGGAGGTTCGGAGAGCCGTGAGGCGCTGCAAGGATGGGTGGTGGTCGCGGGTTGCTGAGGAGATGGAGTCTGCCTCAGTGGCCCGCGATCACAAATCCATATTTAATTCCATCAAAAAAGTCACCTGCAGCGCCACACCTATCACCATCATCAGGGGAAAAAACGGTGATCCAATCTCCGACCCCCAGGAACAGGTTTGCAGGTTTGCTGATCATTTCTGTGAAGTCCTGGGGGAGGGGAAATCCCTCAGCCAGGAAAACATCATGGCACAAAGTGGGGATGACCCTGCTGAGGCTGCGGTGCCTCAAATATTTGAAGAAGAAGTCACCCCTGTGAGTGGCTGGCTGAGGTGCCATCTGTTGAGGAAGTACTGAAGGCGATCCGGAGTCTGAGACCAGGAAAGGCACCGGGCAGAGATGATCTCCCAAGCGAAATGCTGAGGGAGGGTGGCGTTTGTGCACAGACTGCCCTACACGACATCATAACAACAGTCTGGGCCACTGGACGGGTTCCGCAGGATTGGAGGGATGCCCTGGTGGTCCCCCTCTTTAAGAAGGGGGACCGCACAGACTGTAACAACTACAGGGGCATCTCACTCCTCAGTGTGCCGGGAAAGGTCCTGGCAAGGATTATTCAACATCGCCTTGCTAGGCACGCTGAGGAGAGGCTTGCGGAGCCCCAATGCGGTTTCAGGGCGGTCCTGCACAGATGCCATATTTTCTGTCCGTCTGCTACAGCAGAGGTGTAGGGAATTCCAACAAGACCTACATCTCTGCTTTATTGACCTGGTCAAGGCCTATGATACCATCAGTAGGCCTGGGCTCTGGGTTGTTCTTCGTGCTTTCGGAGTCCCTGACCCTCTGCTCACGATCATTAAGGACCTTCATGATGGTGAGCGGGCCCGGGTAAAACTACGTGGCCGGGAGTCGGAGCCATTCCCTGTACACCTTGGGGTGCGACAGGGATGTCCTCTGACTCCCACATTATTTAACATCTATTTTGACCACGTAGTTCGTGAAGCCTTCAGTAGCTGTACCAGAGGAATTTCCATCTGGTACAGATAACAGGACCCTGCGGGGTGGGCTGGTAGGAACGAATAACCAAAGAACATAAACATAATGTATTATGACACTTGTTTAGCCAGGAAAGCCTCACTGAGTCGAAAGGTTTCTGTAGGGTCCTGCCAAGTGTTTGCAGTAGGGGGCGATGTTGCTACACCGAATCGGACGATACGAAGGGAGAGTTTGAGGCCTAGTTCTAGGCTTTAGGCCTAGCTGTAGGCTTTAGGCCGCTGTGAGTTTATTGTTAATTAAAATGTTTTCATTATTTACGTAAAAGCTTTAAATGTAAATGTTTCTATTTAAAAACATCAGGGAATGTAACATTGTTAAACATTAACTCCCTTTCACACACGCGGGGGTACGATACGAAGGGAGAGTTTGAGGCCTAGTTCTAGGCTTTAGGCCTAGCTGTAGGCTTTAGGGCGCTGTGAGTTAATGTTTAATTTAAATGTTTTCATTATTAATGTTTAATTTAAATGTTTTAATTATTAATGTAAAAGCTTTAAATGTAAATGTTTCTATTTTAAAACATCAGGGAATGTAACATTGTTAAACATTAACTCCCTTTCACACACGCGGGGGTACGATACGAAGGGAGAGTTTGAGGCCTAGTTCTAGGCTTTAGGCCTAGCTGTAGGCTTTTGGCCGCTGTGAGTGAATTTTTAATTTAAAAGTTTTAATTAAAAGCGATCTCAGGGAATCATAAGGGAATGTTACACTTGTTTAGCCAGGAAAGCGTCACTGAGTCTAAAGGTTTTTGTAGGGTCCTGCCAAGTGTTTGCAGTAGGGGGCGATGTTGCTACACGGACGGACGGACGGACGGACGATATAATCTATTGTAGGCTGGTCCACTTCGTTCCTACCAGTAGAATGGGAGGCTGATCGATGCCCGGGTGCGGTCAAGGGATGGCTCCCTATTGGTCAACCACGTTATGTATGCCGATGATTTGGTAATAGCCGCTCACTCAGAGGAGGAGTTGGAGACGCTGCTGCTGAGACTGGAGCGTGCCACTAAGAGGTGGGGCCTTACCATCAGCCCCACCAAAACTAAGCACCTGCCTGGGTATTTTGTACCATCGGACACTCCACCCCCACAACTCCCAATCAACCCTCTCTCTTCTCTCTCTCACCACCTCACCTCTCTCACCTCACCTCTCTCTCACCTCACCTCTCTCTCACCTCTCTCTCACCTCACCTCTCTCACCTCACCCTCACCACCTCCCCCTCTCACCTCACCTCTCTCACCACCTCACCTCTCTCACCACCTCACCTCTCTCACCACCTCACCTCTCTCTCACCTCCCCTCTCTCACCTCACCTCTCTCTCACCTCACCCTCACCACCTCACCCCCTCACCTCTCTCTCACCTCACCTCTCTCTCACCTCACCCTCACCACCTCACCCCCTCACCTCTCTCACCACCTCACCTCTCTCACCACCTCCCCCCTCACCACCTCACCTCTCTCTCACCACCTCACCTCTCTCTCACCTCACCTCTCTCACCACCTCACCTCTCTCTCACTTCACCCCCACCACCTCACCCCCTCACCTCTCTCACCACCTCCTCACCTCATCAGGAGGAGGAGGAGGAGGAAGAGGGGGGGGACGATGATGTGGACGCCCTGCTGGAGGCCGGCCTGCCGCCCCCTCGCAAGCGCGCCCGCCTTGACAACCGCCTTGACAACCGCCTTGACGACCGCCTTGACGACCGCCTTGACGACCGCCTTGACGACCGCCTTGACGATCGCCTTGACGACGCCGGGGGGCGTCGCCGCGGCGACCGGGTCCGGGCACCCCGTCTCCACGGCGACGGCGGGGAGGAGGTGGGGGCTACGGTTGGGGGGGAGGAGGGGGCTGAGGAAGAGGAGGAGGGGGAGGAGGGGGAGGAGGAGGGGGGGGATGAGGGGGGGGCGGTGGGGGGGGTGAGGGAGCTGGGATCGGTGCAGCCGCTGTCTGTCAAGATCAAGACGGTGCTCAAGAGTGAGTGTGTCCTGTGTGCGTGTGTGTGTGTGTGTACAGGTGTGTGTGTACAGGTGTGTGTGTACACGTGTGTACGTGTGTACACGTGTGTACGTGTGTGTGCGCCTGTGTGTGTACGTGTGTGTGCGCCTGTGTGTGTGTGTACACGTGTGTGCGTGTGTACGTGTGTGTACAGGTGTGTGTACAGGTGTGTGTACAGGTGTGTGTACAGGTGTGTGTACACGTGTGTGTACAGGTGTGTGTACACGTGTGTACGTGTGTGTGCGCCTGTGTGTGCGTGTGTGTACACGTGTCTGTACGTGTGTGTGTACACGTGTGTGTGTCCTGTGTGTGTGTACACGTGTGTGTGTGTACACGCGTGTGCGTGTGTGTGTGCGTGTGTGTGTACACGTGTGTGTGTACACGTGTGTGTCCTGTGTGTGTGTGTACACATGTGTGCGTGTGTACACATGTGTGCGTGTGTACACGTGTGTGTGTGCGTGTGCACACGTGTGTGTGCGGCAAAACAACCTCCTACCTCCTCGCTGTGCCGGACGGGCAACTCTGTCATGGACATTGCTGTGGGGGGAGGGTCAATGCCCATTGGCCTCTCCCCTCATGGCGTCTGTGACCAGCACAGCGGCTAAACGGGGGCTCTGGACGGGTGCGAGGGGCTGGTAACCCCTCCACCTTCAATGAATTACCACCAAACCACGAATTAAACATAAACCTGTAACTAATAAGCTTGTGCCGGAGGCCCTGGGGGGACAGGCGTCTATGACGTCTCCTGGCCAAACCCCATTTGGCGGAGCCAGGAGATTGAATCTTCACCCTCGGGGCTCCTCTAAAAACACCGAAAATCCACTGCGGGTGGCCATGTGAAATGTTCGAACGCTCACTGCGGAGGAGAGGCTGCCACTCCTCTGTCGGGAGCTGTACCGGTACCGCCTGGATCTCTGTGGCATTCAGGAGGTCCGGTGGACCGGTTCTGGCTCCTGCCACCATGAGGGGTGGACAGTCCTCCACTCGGGGCAGGAGACTGCCAAACAACAGGGTGGGGCTCTTCTTCTGATCAAAAGAATGAAGGGGGCGTGGGAGCGTGGCGGTAAGGTGTGGGAAGCTGTAAGCCCCAGGATACTTTGGGCTCGCCTTCCCATCAACCAGAGGCGAGGAGTGGTGGTCGTGGTTACTTATGCCCCCACCGAAGACGAACATCCGTGGAGGGATGCAGGCAAAGCCGATGAGTCAGACGCTTTCTATGACCTCCTGTCACAGGTGCTGGCTAAAGTGGCCACTCGGGACAGAGTCATCTTGTTGGGTGACTTCAATGCCCGAGTTGGTCATGATGCTGGCACCTGGTCTGGAGTGATTGGAAGGCATGGGCCAGATCAGCTCAAGAACAACGGTAGAAGGCTGCTAGATTTTTGTGCAGCCCATGGGCTTGTAATTACCAACACGCTCTTCCGGCATCGGCGCATCCACACAACATCATGGATACATGCCGGGTCCAAGCAAGAACATCTGCTGGACTACATAGTGACGGACCAGCGGATGCGAGCCCATGTCCTTGACACCAGGACCTACCGTGGAGCTGATCTGCCCACTGACCATCGACTTGTCATCTGTAAGATGCGCCTGCCATTCTTCCACTCCGGTGGTGGGTGTACACCCAGGACCCCATTCCAACCTAAAGTGGCCTGGTCTAAGTTAGCTGATGAAAGTTGCAAGCGAGAATTTCATCATCGCTTGCAGCTGGGGTTGGCATCGTCCCCCACTCCTCCTGATGTCGAGGGTAAATGGGCGAGGTTTAGGACTGTGACTCATGCAGCTGCAATGGCTGCTTTGGGTACGCGGTCCAGACCTCCCCAGAGACCCTGGCTGACAGAGGAGGTGTTCAGGATGGTTGAGAAAAAGCGACAGGCCCACTCTCATCGGCTACAGCATCCCACGTCGGAGAATGTGGAGGCTTACCGCAGCCTTCGCTCGGAGGTTCGGAGAACCGTGAGGCGCTGCAAGGATGGGTGGTGGTCGCGGGTTGCTGAGGAGATGGGAGTCTGCCTCAGTGGCCCGCGATCACAAATCCATATTTAACTCCATCAAAAAAGTAACCTGCAGCGCCACACCGATTACCATCATTAGGGAAAAAACGGTGATCCAATCTCCGACCCCGAGCGGCATTATCTTTTCATCGGTTGCGTAACGCTGTGTGGAAGCTACCTGGTCTGTCGCTCCGCACGAAGCTTCGGGTCTTCTCGGCCACGGTCATTCCCTCCCTTCTCTACGCTTGCGAAACGTGGACCCCCCTAATGGAGCATCTTCGCCGGTCGGAAACATTTAGGCTGGCCTGCCTACGATCCATCCTGGGTTTAACCAGGCTGAATTGTGTGAGGAGCTCACAAATCCTTGAAAGATCTGGGCAAAGTCCCATCGGTGAGCTCCTCCGGCAGACAAGGCTGCTTTGGCTGGGTCACGTAGCCCGCATGCCCAGCCACCGCATGCCTAAACACCTTCTGTTCGGCCAGATTTAGGGGGCTAAACGGGCGAGGCACGGGCTAGAGAAGAGATGGAGTGATGTGGTACAGGAGGATGTGGAGCTGAGTGGACTTGCCGATGACTGGTACCAGCGGTGTCAAGATCGGCCTCAGTGGAGGAGGCTCGTGAAGGACGCTACTGGGCAGTTGGAGGCAGTCGCCCTCCAACAACAACGGAGGGCGGAGGAGCGACGCTCACAACAACGAGCGGAGCGCCGGGTGGCTAAAGCACAGCAAGTTGGCACAGTAGGGGGCACAGGTGGTGCATCAGCCAGTCGTCTCGGTCATCTCGGTCAGTCGACCCGTGGCACCTGCTGGGTCTGCCCCGTGACCTCCTGCCAGCAGGCGTTCGACACTTCACGTGGCAGCCTCAAGGTGCACTTGGCCTGGCACAAGCGTCGTGGTTACGTCACCGCCACTTAGTGGCGAATGGCGGTTGTTGTTGTTGTTACTGTGTGTGTACGTGTTACTGTGTGTGTGTGTCACTGTGTGTGTCACTGTGTGTGTGTGTACCTGTGTGTGTACCTGTGTGTGTGTGTGTACCATGTGTGTACTTGTGTGTGTGTACCTGTGTGTGTGTATATACCGTGTGTGTGTACCTGTGTGTGTACGTGTGTGTGTGTATACCGTGTGTATACCGTGTGTGTGTGTGTGTATACCGTGCGTGCGTGTGTGTGTGTGGTACTGTGTGTGTGTGTACGTGTACCTGTGTGTGTGTACCTGTGTGTGTGTACCTGTGTGTGTGTACCTGTGTGTGTTACTGTGTGTGTACGTGTACCTGTGTGTGTACCTGTACGTGTCACTGTGTGTGTACCTGTGTGTGTATGTACCTGTGTGTGTGTATGTCCCCAAATCCACATGTACCTCTCACTCCATCCCCTCTCCCCCCCCACCCCCCCTCCCCCCACCCCCCCCCACCCACCCCCCCCACCCCCCCCCCACCCCCCCCCCACCCCCACAGCACGTGGCCGCCCGGCCGTGGAGCCGTTGCCGGACGGGTGGATCTCCACCCTGCACAACACGGGGGTCCCAGTCTACCTGCACAGGCCCACGCGCGTGGTCACCTGGGCAAGGCCCTACTTCCTGGGGACAGGCAGCATACGGGTGGGTGGGGGTGGGGGGAGGGGGTGGGAGGGGTGGGGGAGTGGGGGGGGGGTTGGGGGAGTGGGAGGGGTGGGGGGAGTGGGAGGGGTGGGTGAGGGTGGGGGGGTCCCAGTCTACCTGCACAGGCCCACTCGCGTGGTCACGTGGGCCAGGCCCTACTTCCTGGGCACAGGCAGCATATGGGTGGGTGGG